>NW_015090864.1:9380868-9484865 GCF_001431845.1 Calidris pugnax
CAAATTATAGGAAATTTTAAACCCCTGGTGCTTATTTAAGAGGGCACCAAAAAAAAAAAAAAAAAAAAGTGGCTCAAGGTGGTTGGAAAAAGTAAACCAGAATACTCATCTTCAGAATGAGAGAAAATTGAACATTTTAGGAATATGTGGACTACTCAGTTTAAAATGAAGTCCCAGAAAAAAGCTGGAGCAAATAAAAAGCACTGAGAAGACTGGACAGATTACATAAGTATTGTCAACATGGATTTTTAAAGAACAGACTGCTGAATCAAGTTGATTTTCTCCATGACAGAATAAAAACTCTTCTGTGAAGTGAAAAGTCAGTAGATGTCTTATGTTCACCTTAGCAGGTCTCTTGGTACTGTCTCACATGACATTTTCATTAGCAAGTCTAAATCAAACCTCTTTAAATTGGGTAAAACTGTTTTGAAAACCATATTTAGACCTATCAATGGATAACTGTCAAAACAGGATGTCAGAAAAGGATGTATCAAGTATGATTCTGCAGAGGGTCTTTCCTGGTCTAGTAGTATTTATTCAGTAATTTCATTAATCATTTAGATGATGGAGTGGAGTGAATGCTTATTAAATACGACATTTGACTGCACACAACACAGGGCCTGCAGCTTCTTTCAAGCCCCTAGAGAACAAAATTAAAATCAAAATAATCTTGACAAATTGGAAAATGGCATTAAAAAAGGACATGATTCAGCAGGGAGAAATGTGAGATACTATACCAATACCCAGATAGAAATAATAGCTGTACGGCACAAGACATAGAATGGTTGGCTTGGATGACACTGCCTAATGAGAAATTTCAGGACTATAATGGGTTATCTATATGAATCAGCATTCTCATACCCTTACAGCACATGAGCTTGAGTAAAATAATATAAACCTTTTCTAATGCTCCGTAGAGTCTAAATGCAAAGTCTAAAAGTTCAAAAGACGAGAGTAGATAGAGTGAGATGGCTGAGCTTTCATTTCCACTGGTCCAAGTATTGAATTCCTGAAGCGCCTCAGTCACATGTTATTTGACTTAGAGCACACAGAAGATGTTTTCTTTGCGAATAATGGAGGACTTAGACCAGCTTTTCACAGCTGGGAATCCTCTTCAGCAAAGGGAACAACTATATTCTAAGAATTCTTTCCTCTTTTCTTGAAGCTGGCCACACGACTGGGGTAAGTCAAATAAGTGGAGAGAGCAATTTCAATTTCATTTGGAGTTATGACATAGAAAAATACTTTTAGAGCAAGGTAAGGAATTTAAAGAACTTAGTAGGCTTTTGAATATGTTTATAGAGAAGTGTTTATAAAATTGGGTTACTTTAATAAACTTTGCATCAAAATCAAACTTTGTCTTTACTGAAAAGATAATAGGCGTTATAATATTAAAGTCATACAGTTTTGAATTCCCTTACTACAAAATGGTCATTTAAAAAATTAGTCTATATTTGGAGAAAATAAGAAGCTACATAATGCTGGGAATGCTGGTGCACTTTATTGTCTCAAGATCCTTAGAAGAAAAGTGTCTTCTGAGCCCCATGTCATCACATTTATACAAGCAATGAAAGAACCCTATAAACAAGGTAAATATGAAAGTCAAAATGGGTAGGATTAGAAGTTTTTTCCAATAACAAGGCAGGACTGAATGCTTCAATTGAAGCCTGAAACTGCAGGAGACTATTGAGTTTCCACAACAGGGATGTGAACTGTACAATACTTAGTACATGTTCTGTTTGTTTCAATTTGAGCAAATTGAGGATTTCAGTCTAGATTTACTGCTGTGCTACATTTAAGATTGGGTAGGTTCTGCCAAAATACCAGTTTTATATAATACACATTCTTAAGAGGCAGCTTTATCACAGCATGTCTTTTGTGGAGAGTGGGGTGGAAGAGAAACAGTAAATGTCAACAGATACCTGCATTGTGTTTGCTTTATGGAAGCTCTTTCAGAGTAACTAAGAACTTGGTATCTTGCAACGAACATAACTTTATGCAGACCATATTATTTCCAGAAAAGCTCCCCTCTACCCCCAAAATAAACCAAAACACATCACATTTTATTGCATGTCACCACCATACAAAATGATTAACACTGAATACTGAGAATCTTTTTCTGCTTTGACATTGCTTAAATGGGGATCTCAGATTATTTAAACAAGAGCTATTCAATGCCAGCTTTTAGCCCTGACAGACTCTTTGAATCTGGACATTGGAACTCAGATAGGTCCACTTACATGATCAAGACCATATTAGTGTGAGAAGGAATCTATGCCTCTTAATGCCAAACACATTTTTAAACACCTTTTTTCATATATGTAAAACTTATTGTTATAAGTGAAAGTTCTATAACTTCACTTCATAGTAGGTTTATTTTGCCCACTAGTTTTCCAGGTTTTTTTAATTTGTGGGGGTTTTTCTTATGCTACTTTTTCTGTGAAATGCCTTACAAGTACATATCAGGAATCAACAAGTTTTCAAAATTCAGTCTGTATGATTGATTCAGATTCTTGTTAGCTTTAGGTTTCTTATCTAAGGTCTATGGGTTTTTTCCTAAAAAGTGATGCTGTTACAAGTCCTAATGCATTTAGGTTTGTACATTTTTTGGAAATCCTTGGATGGAAATTAGACTGCAAGTTCATAAGAACTATATTTTTTCAGGAAAGATGTGTTTATTCCACAATACAAAAATATCATGTTCATGTTAGGCAGAGAATCATATAATTATGTAAAACTATCAGCCAGGGATGAATCATCACCAAAACAAGGTCTGACGATTTCTTTTCACAAGTAGATGGAGAAGGAGCTACTAACCATCTGGATGCAGCAATTTCAGATTCTCAGCTGATAACTCAAACCAAATGCAAAGCTTAAGTTTCCCACCTTCACAGCAGCAATGCCATCCTCAGATCCTGAATACAAACATAACATGAGCATACTTCTCACAGGAAGCTTTTTAAACAAGAAGAAATGCTTCCAGTCAGTTATTATTATAAAAATATGAACAAAACTCTAAAGATCAAAGATTTAAATAACCTTCCATATGAGAAGTTCAAAATGCTAGTTACAATTATCATGCTTATGAATACATTTCTGACTTCCATGAAATATTCCTTACCTAATTAATCTGCAGTAATTTTTTTATAATTTATGTAAAGTAGCTAATGATTATGATTTCACATATATACCTGTGAAGTAACAGTCTAATTCTGATCTATGATATACCAAGGGGAGTGGCAAAAGTGATAAAACTAGTCCTCCTCATATCACTAGTTTCCACAATCAATATTCCTTCCAGCATTCTACCTATAAAATTATAATGCACAAGATTCTTTACAAGAGTAAGGCTTTTGTGGGGAATATTTTAGTCCATTAAACTTGGGGATATAAGATGACAAAAGCTTTACAAGTGTGCTGAATCTCCTATTACATCAAAATATAAAACACAAGCATATATCTAGATGTTTAAAAGCAGCTTTTGATTATTTAATGACCATACACAGTACAGGAAATCTCTATACCTTTTATAACTTCTGGCCTTTGGTCACTTTTAATCATACACACACAGAGATATATATTAACCCCCACGCACAAACAGAGAGCAGTGTGAAGCAAAGGCAAATGATGGATGAACCATGAGGTCATATTGATTCCCTCTACTGTAATGCAAGTCATTATTAGAGATGCTGCCCATTAATTTTTCCTTTCTCTACAAATCCTTAATTATAACATATTAGAAGCGCATGCCTGAGTGAGCACTGCTCTAATTTGAAACTGAAACAATGCTTGTGTCCCACAGTGAGCAATATTAATTAAAATCTCTCTTCTGTTTTCCCTGAACTCTCCTCCTGACATTTCCAGGTAAAGTTAAATAAAAAAGTATGTCAATATGTAAAAGTTAGCTATCAGCAAATACATCATGTAATTGAAGTACCAGATGTTGAATATCAATTTAAATTGTTTCCCTTTGTGTGTTTGCCCATGCAATTTCATATTATGGTCTTTATTAATAACAGTAATTATATCAGGCAGCCTCTGTACATTTGACAAGTTGATAATATCACAAAAGATATCTGCATGCTTTCTGGACTATTAAGTGTAATACCAAGTAATAACTCATTTGTGCATTTACTGATATTCCAGCTAAGGCAAATAGAATTTAAAAAAAGTGAAAAAATAAACATCAACGTTTTAAGAAGAATTAAACCATACAAAATGAAAGCTTGATGTATAAGGAAGTAAAACATACAGCAGAAGAGGAGTAATAAACAAAATAATTGTGCAAAAATTCAGTATCTGAAAAAAAGTTTAATATTTCTGGTTTAGGTTTATCAAGCCAAGTTAGTTACTATTTGTTATCAGATTGTTTAGCTAATTACAAATTATCATACAGAGTTCAGAAAAGGTCTTTGGTTAAAGTATACTTCACACACTCTGCTGTGCAACCGGTCCTTTCCTCAGGGAAGTAACTTGGTCAGCAATGTCTGCGCAATTACATTTAAGGCCATTCATTCTCAGGATGAAATATGTAACAAAAAATATACATTATATTCACCAGTATACAAGTATTTTTCTCCAAAAAAAAAAATGTACATAGACCCACGTTCAAATTACTGCTCTTTGGTACCTGAATAGTAGTACCCAGTATGTCCATTCCTGACAAAAAGGACTACCTCGCATGAAACGCTGGCTCTGCTGAGCACAAGAAATTATCCCAACAGAAAATCTCAGCTTGCTTTGCTATCAATGATAGCCCAAATTTCTCTTAACAAAGCTCCTACTGTTGCAGCCAGGAAGCATCCAAATAGCAGTGGTTCCATTACTGTTCTGACAACAACCTGATTAATAAAGTCTGACCATGAGATGCTAAAGTAAAATGATGCTTAAAGTTTTTCTAGAAATGGCCCGCCATCTGAGAGAATGTATCAGTTGGCCTTAAAAGGTTTTCATTCTTTCTTATGGATTTTTTTTTTTTTAACTAGCTGGAAGAGGGAATATTTAGATTGGATATCAGGAAGAATTTTTTCACTATGAGGGTGGTAAGACACTACAACAGGTTGCTCAGAGAAAATGTGGATGCCCCATCTCTGGAGGTGTTCAAGACCAGGCTGAATGGGGCTTTGAGCAACCTGTTTTAGTGTGAGGTGTCCTTGCCTACCACAGGGGGTTTGGAACTAGATGATCTTTAAGGTCCCTCTGAACCCGAACCATTCTATGATTCTATAAATGTAAACAGGCCAAACTGAATCAACTTCTGACAACATATCTCTATCAGAAGTATCAAGCTCTACAGGAAAGATGGGGCCAAACTTCTTAGCAGAGCCTATAGTGATAGGACAAGGGGTAATGGCTTTAAGCTAAAAGATTTAGACTAGATAGAAGGAAGCACTTTTTTATGCTGAGAGTGGTGAAAAACTGGCCCAGGCTGCCCAGAGAGGTGGTAGATGCCCCATCCCTGGAAACATTCCAGGTCAAGTTGGACAGGGCTCTGAGCAACCTGATCTAGTTGAACATGTCTCTGCTCATTGCAGGAGAGTGCATACTAGATGACTTTAAAGGTCCCTTTCAGCCCAAACTATTTTATGATTCTCATGCATCACATTTGAAACAGAAGTATATCAATCAATAGCAGCAGCATAAATTGAAAAATGGAAATCCTATTTCTGGGCTTTTTTTGTGTTGTTTTGGTTTTTTTTAAATTGAAACCTATTCTATTGTCTGGTAACCTATCCAGTTGTTTGTTGAATGGAGCACCCTTCTGCATAAAGCAGATTCTTTGTAATATAACTAACCTGGTTGAACATACAGGGGAGAGAGGTTGTCAGAAAAGATCTTCTGATCACTTTTTCCAAGAGGAATTCAACTTGTAATTTAACTGCCCCCAGTGTAACTTAATATAACTTGGCAATACATTTTCAATTAACTTGTAAGTACATTAAGCTCATGTAAAATTTAAAGAGCAAGAAATTGAATTAATACATAAATATAGCTCAAGGTCTGAAAGACATTCCCATGATACGTGGAAAGAGCCTTATGTGTTACCTGCTATTGAGCACATTCTTCAATTCCCTAACATGATTTAGTAAACTTAAATATTTCCCTCATTTCTTGTGTAAAATTTCTCCAAGAAGATGCAAATTTATTTCATCCAGCCACCACACTGTCTCCTCAATCCCAGCTGCAGGGTGGCACACAATCAGCTCCCAGTTCTAGTTCTGGCTAAGATGACAACTGTCATTGCACTACAGGTGGTTGAGCTTCCATTTATCTTCAATTAAAAGATGAATATAACCCTTGACTACATACACTCACATTCCTAAGGACAGTCACCTGCAACCCATGAGATACAAGAGCTGGCCCAATAATCTTAGCCTGGTACAATTCCAGCTCTGGTGACCTCACCTGGCCTTGGGCTCAAGTCCCAAGTGCAAGATTGTGGTTTTGTGTTTAGTGCCTTCAAAGCAGCAACAGCCTCAGGTGGTTTGCAAGACAAAGCATTATCAACTACAGCAAACAAAGCAGGAAATGCATAGCCTAAAGACTCACTGGAAGTTATTTTTATTTTTTGTAAAGCATCATCTGGCACAGGTTTCTGAACAGATACCAGTACAGCGCCAACCAAGTTTAATGGAACTGTTCCACTTATTACAGAGCTTAGGTTTTTCTCATTGTGAAAGCTATTTTTGCTTTATTTCTCTAATTCATAGGCAAGAAACTTCTTGTTTTTATATGGCAGAGAAGAAGATTCTTGGTAGAAGACAACAAATGGCAGAGCTAAGTTTTCTCCTGCTTGGACTTACCCCAGAAAGCTTGCTGAACTTCTAGGGGAGTGGCCAGCAACAATCTGGACCTTCATTAATACAGTTACTTAAGTGTTTTCAGACCACTGATGGAAAAGCACTACTAATGCACACAAAGTAGTGTGGAAAAATCAAACTGAAACTGAAGTCACACCTTAAAATACAAAGCAGGTCTCATTCATTTAAATCAATAAACACAGAACTTAATGGAGCCTGGTAGTCTATTAATTACTGCTGCTAAGGCAAAGGGAAATGTTTTATAAAATAGCCTTTTATGAACCACAGCAACAGTACTAGAAAAAGTACTTTATAATCTTTGAAAAAGGAAGGGACATTGTAGTTGAGGGAAGGGTAATAGCAAAAAAACTAGCATTGGTTAATGCTGTGGTAAACACCCATAGAGTTATGACAGCAAGTTCTACAGATAATTTTCACAGTACTTAAGATTAAATCTGGCCACTTTCAAAACATGAAATTATTTAGGCTAACCAGAAATATCAGTTTTCCATAAAATACTACAGTATTTGAACAACAAGTTTTCAACAAACCTGCTGACATGTAGCTGCAATTCCCACAACACTGATGCTTGTGTATTCAGTGACAATAAAGACAAACAGTTCTTTAATAAATGTGCTGCTAGGTGTCTTAATTGCTGTCCTTTAACTAAAATTAAGAGAAGACTTTTGAATCGGCTATATACATTCACTAACATTCAAACTGGTCTGCTGAGCAACCACAAAATAAGGCATTGCTCTGCTCAGGAATAAATTTTAGTATGGTATGTGGACCACAGCGCCTTGTTCCAGTATCAAATGTCCTCAGACTTGCTCACTTTATATCAATAACAGGCATGTGGGAACAAATGAACATTCCATTATAGAAGCATTGTGTGCTGCCACTAAAAGGGAAATATTTTCCTTTTACTAGCTTTGCATAGTTCATAAGGAGTAACACCTGGTGCATTGTGTACATGTGCGTGAGGAAGGAAAGAGTAGTGGAAAAAAATGTATTTATGTTAAAATATAAAATGCATAGCAAAAGATATTGATAACCTCGGGATTTAAAAAAAAGCCTACCACCACACAGTCTAAGCCCTTCCTTAGACTTGGGGCTTAGATTCTATTTTAATTGTTATATTGCTCTTAACTTGCATTCGGTACAAAAATCACTCTATTTAGAATATTCTCACTGATCTGAACACATGCACTCCAATCCAAATCTGGGATAACCCCAAACCTTTCAAAAGGCTGCAGAATGCTGAAGATCCCAAAATACAACAGTGACTTTCAGTGTACCAGCAATGCTCAAACCAAACGGTCACATCCCACAGGCACACTCAGAAAAAGGCACAGAACTTTTCTGTATCTTGGCAAGGAGGGGATTGCAGCACACCCCACTACCACTGAATACCTGTATCATCAAAATCACAATGTGCATTGTTATGTAGATGCAGTGCCCTGATCGACATGAAGACCATGAATACTCCCAGTTCTGCTTCTGTGTGCTAGCATAAATTCTCCATTCTAAGTCTCCAGGAGCCAGACTGCAATTGGAAGTCCAGCCAATGCACTGAAAATACCAGTACAAGCCCTGTATTTTTCTGCTTTGAAAAATATGATCCGCACTCCTATTTGTCCTTGGTAACAAACTGCCTGTGAACAAGCCAGGAGTCCAGTGTATTAAGTGTGTTGTGAGCATCAACTGGGTCCAAATACTGAAAGTGAGGGGTATACTCAGTATCTTTCTAAAAAGCAGCTCTTGGCTAGTAGGAACTGTGAGAGTTTCTTATGCATATATATATGAAAATATACAGACACATATATAGCCTAACGACTAGCACTTCTCTTCAGGAAATGAGAAATCTAAGTTCTTCAGTATGAAGAGGATACTCCTGTATCTGCCATATCACAGGACAGTCCCTACCTATTAGGCTTTAAGAGGGGCTGGGACAACTCTCCTTTTTGCTGAAGCCACACCAGTGAAGAGAAAAGCTGCAAGGAATCAGAAAGAGAGCAAGAGGAAAAGCATGACTCTGCACCCTAATAGGATATTCAACTGGAGAGAGTGCAATTATAATTTCCAGCTTCTGCTCCCAAGATTGTTAATGCATTGTACGTTAAGTAGCTATTCAGTGAAAATTTGACATAATCTTGGGAACAGGACTCAATCACAGCATAACCACAAGGGTAAAATCCTGTTCCCTCTTGTCCTCTTTTTCCAGCTCTGCAAATCTTGTATGTTCTATACAATGGCTTTAGCAAAAGGGAAAGTCTGTCTTCGCTCTGTGCAGTCTGTAGATTAGTAATTACCGTGCTACCCCTAGGAGTTAATGAGGGCTTAGACTGTACTTGTGGGTATTCCTGCTGGCACTTTTTAAAGTGGTGGCATGTCTATCAACCATGGTTTGAGAAGAAGGGAAGGGTGCAAGGCAACACCTACTACTGCCAGCAAAGGTCTGTCTTTCCTGGCTTCTTGTGGTATCAGATTCTTTGGCCAAGGCTACACCATGTTTTGCTGTTGACCGACCCAACATGACTGGTACTTGCTTTACCTAATTAGAGCAAGTTTCCTTCACAGTAGGTAGGTTTTCGATTTCGCTTTCAGACAAAGTAAGGGGCCAGCGGTTATCCTGGGGAGTGCTGACTGCATTAGGTACTTTGTACCTCCCAGTTCTTTTGATTTGCCTGGTGGTACCAGAAACTGGCCATTATCCAAGACAGCATGGATGGGATTCACATGGTTAAAAGTAGGTCTCATGTACAGAGCAGACCTAGCCATCCTACCCACTTCTTTTGCAGAAATGCAGTCAAGGGAACAATTTACCTCCTCTTACAGAAAAGATCTAAAGCATGTTAGATCAGTTGTCACCTGAAAATGCCCATTTTACTCCCAACTATATGGCAAACTTTGGGTAACCAGCTCAGAGACTGATAGCCAAACTGCAAATATCTACGATTAAGCCTGATGACTCCCTCCTCCACGTGTTTCTGAAGCAGAGCTTCCTCTGGACTTCACCCTTTGGCCTCCCATATGACAACACAAAGATACTGACCATAATCCTGCTTTGGGTCAAAGGAGAAGACAAACCAACCCCCAAAATACTCTGGGTTATTTCACAGTGTTTTGGGCAAGAATCTGATCAAACCTTATAAATTTAGAGGTTCTCTTTCCCTACTCAACTCTCACTAATTTAAACAGTAATTTGAAGTAACTATCATCATCCGAACAGTCAAAGTACTTACGCAAATTTGCAGTTCAACCACAAACTTAAATCCATATATAGTACCCAAAGGAAAAAAAAAGAGAGCACAGTTCACCCATTAGATCTAATGAAAAATTTCAAAAGCCAATCACTAGTTTTTCAAAGGAAATTAAACACACAGACACCTACTGTGTTAACTGTTAGAGAATATGTTTATCAAATTCAAGTGTCAGATTGCACTTTGCTGATACTATTGATATTCCGGAAGAAAATTCTCTTCAGGATCAATTTCTTTTCAAAAAGAAGTGTAATTGGATGGACTAGGCTAGGAATGGCTGTCATAGATAACATACACGGTAAAAGCTCTGAGAAAACTGAAATAAACCCATACATTATTCTGAGACAAAATTAAAGCAGTAAAGATTAATTAAGAAACCTGACCAGAATGTGTCCAAAAGAGAGGCTGTAGACTGTTGGCCATGAAATAAATGTTCCCTACAAAGCAAGCAGTGAACTCAGGATTAATTTAGAAAGTGACCCAGGATCAAATTCACTAACTCTCAAACCTTCTCCACTCAGGACATTTTAATGAAAATGCCCTCTCCCATCTGCCCCCATTATTACATGGTGCAGCTCTGCTAGTAATGGCAAAGTTATGATTAATACAACAGCTCCTGCCCTAGGAATTGGGTTGTTCACATCTGAGGTGGTAAGATGTTAAAAATGTTCATGATGGCTCAAACTCCATCATGACAAGCTATGTCCCCACAGTAGCATACAGTCCAAAAACAGTGCAAAGTATGACTTGTCCAGCTCCCAAATTACACTCCAACTGTCCTTTAGTGCATTTACAGAAACCTTTATCCCTGAATTACAGCCTATGTGCTCCTATACACTGATATAGCAAATGACCCTAACTGCTCCATTACTTTACAAAAATTGAACAGCCAGAGTTCAGGCCAGAAGAGATCATTTGGCCATTTAGCCAAACTGCTCGTGCCTCCCAGCCTTCAGCTTCACGCCTCTGCTCATATCAGCTACCCAATGCTGCAGAAAAACATATTCGACTAAAAATACATTTAAAACAGAAAAGACAGAAGACAATCAGGCTCCTTTGAAGACAAGTGACAAATAATCTACTGCCTACTTTGAGTTTTTGCCTACCAGTTCACATTAAGCCTGTTTTCTTGCTTTGAAGAGGTTCTGGTGCGTGATATTCGCTGAGCATTAAAATACTATCACACTGTAGTCATGCAATTTCACAAATATTCTTTGAGAAATTGAACAAATTGAGTCTCGTGTGCCTCCACATTTTCTCAAACCTAAAATTATTTTAGCTACTCTCTTCCGTACACCAATAATTTTGAATGTGGGCATGACAATTTTATGCAACATTATGCAACAAGTAGCCTTACCATTAGACTCAGTAAAAGTTAAGTCAAAGCCAACCCTCCACATCCCCAAGTCACTCTTTGTTCTCATATCATGAATTATATTAACCTTTTTTGCCATAATACCAGAGCAAAAACCTGTATCAAGTTGTTTTCCACCCATGTCCATTACTCAGGAACTGCTTGGAAGACTGTGCTGCCCTGTTGTGCATGGCATGCATTTTCCCATTTTAGAAATACATCTTTACAGTTGGGTTTACCAAAAGTATTTTTGCTTGAAAGCACAAAAACAGCCATGCCCGTATCAAAAACCATTCTACCCACTCCTTGTGTCATCTGCAATTATTTAAGAAAGAAATTATATATTTTTTTCCTTGTCATTTGTGTAACCAAACGAACCTGAACATTGTTTTAAAATCCAGTTCATGAGTAGTTTGACATTGGTCAACTCTGGCTGCGAACAAGGCCAAACCAACCAAGCCATACTCCTACTGTCTTTGCTAGCTCTACTTTGAAATCTTTTGGCTTTATGCCATTATTTAAAAAATAGATATACATATCCTCCTGTTAAATGAACTTATTCCATGGCTCATTTTTTTTTCCCAGTAATTTATGCCCTTTAATCTCTTAAGGAAGTCTTATTCCCTTAATAACAACAGTGACGTTACAGATGGGTTGTTTTTTTTTTTTCCTTCACAAGAGATCTTGGAAGGCAAGACAGAGCACAGAGACTGAGAGGATAATTACATCCTAGCACAACTAGAAAAATATATTTGACTTCATTGATTTAAATAATGCAATTATTACTTTAGTTTAAGCTAATTAAATTAACATATTTAACTATATTAAAGAGGCAGAAATTAAGAAAAATCAACAAAATCTATTAGATACGCATTCTGTTTTTAACAATTGTATATTCACATCAATGTGTTCAGCACCCTGGATATTACATAGTTATTTTATAGTTTCTTTTATACTTTCTGCATCCCCACAGTCCTCACCTGTAAGCTCATTTATTTTCTGCTTGTATTGCACCTACATGACTGAAGCTCCTTGTTGCTGTAGCTATATAAATAGCAAAAACATGAAAGTGTGCATGATGGGCAAAATATGTTGCTTATTCATGTATATAAACGTATACCATACCTGCAAATTATCATGTTTCAATTACTATTGAATTAAAAAAACCACAAATGAATTCAAGTCCAGCTTTGTGTTCATTACAATCTCTGTAACAATTACAGATCTAGTTAGCTTCCTAATTTGCTTTCTGAGAACTTAAACTAATGCTTAACTTTAATTTAGGTGCCAATTCCATTGCAGATGTTCAGTGTGCTGCTTGGTTAGAGGATTTGCAATTACGTTCTGTAGATTTGTTCTTAACTGTCAGGTCTGTTATCAATAAAGCAGAACTAAGCTCTGGCTCAGTGTCATCCCTGCCCTCTTGAGTTATGCATTAACCTGAGCTTTTTGCTATATGTTTGGGAAGGGGAAAAGAAAAGCTACAATATGGGAGCTGAAGTCATTAAAAAACAAGAGAAATCAGAATTTAAGGAGGATTTTTTTTTTAATATGAGCTTCTATACACTAATGAAAATTTCTTTTTTACATATACACATACATATGTTTTATATATCTATATATATATATTTGTTGTGGTTTGGATTTTTTGGGGTTGTGGTTTTGAGGGCTTTTGGTTTGTGGTCATTCTATATGCAAAGCTTCCTAAATTCAATTATGATTTTGAACACATGCACTGCTTTCTGTTGCCAGGAGGCACACTCAAAAAAAAGAAAAAAAAAAAATCTACTGCCTACTTTGAGTTTTTGCCTACCAGTTCACATTAAGCCTGTTTTCTTGCTTTGAAGAGGTTCTGGTGCGTGATATTCGCTGAGCATTAAAATACTATCACACTGTAGTCATGCAATTTCACAAATATTCTTTGAGAAATTGAACAAATTGAGTCTCGTGTGCCTCCACATTTTCTCAAACCTAAAATTATTTTAGCTACTCTCTTCCGTACACCAATAATTTTGAATGTGGGCATGACAATTTTATGCAACATTATGCAACAAGTAGCCTTACCATTAGACTCAGTAAAAGTTAAGTCAAAGCCAACCCTCCACATCCCCAAGTCACTCTTTGTTCTCATATCATGAATTATATTAACCTTTTTTGCCATAATACCAGAGCAAAAACCTGTATCAAGTTGTTTTCCACCCATGTCCATTACTCAGGAACTGCTTGGAAGACTGTGCTGCCCTGTTGTGCATGGCATGCATTTTCCCATTTTAGAAATACATCTTTACAGTTGGGTTTACCAAAAGTATTTTTGCTTGAAAGCACAAAAACAGCCATGCCCGTATCAAAAACCATTCTACCCACTCCTTGTGTCATCTGCAATTATTTAAGAAAGAAATTATATATTTTTTTCCTTGTCATTTGTGTAACCAAACGAACCTGAACATTGTTTTAAAATCCAGTTCATGAGTAGTTTGACATTGGTCAACTCTGGCTGCGAACAAGGCCAAACCAACCAAGCCATACTCCTACTGTCTTTGCTAGCTCTACTTTGAAATCTTTTGGCTTTATGCCATTATTTAAAAAATAGATATACATATCCTCCTGTTAAATGAACTTATTCCATGGCTCATTTTTTTTTCCCAGTAATTTATGCCCTTTAATCTCTTAAGGAAGTCTTATTCCCTTAATAACAACAGTGACGTTACAGATGGGTTGTTTTTTTTTTTTCCTTCACAAGAGATCTTGGAAGGCAAGACAGAGCACAGAGACTGAGAGGATAATTACATCCTAGCACAACTAGAAAAATATATTTGACTTCATTGATTTAAATAATGCAATTATTACTTTAGTTTAAGCTAATTAAATTAACATATTTAACTATATTAAAGAGGCAGAAATTAAGAAAAATCAACAAAATCTATTAGATACGCATTCTGTTTTTAACAATTGTATATTCACATCAATGTGTTCAGCACCCTGGATATTACATAGTTATTTTATAGTTTCTTTTATACTTTCTGCATCCCCACAGTCCTCACCTGTAAGCTCATTTATTTTCTGCTTGTATTGCACCTACATGACTGAAGCTCCTTGTTGCTGTAGCTATATAAATAGCAAAAACATGAAAGTGTGCATGATGGGCAAAATATGTTGCTTATTCATGTATATAAACGTATACCATACCTGCAAATTATCATGTTTCAATTACTATTGAATTAAAAAAACCACAAATGAATTCAAGTCCAGCTTTGTGTTCATTACAATCTCTGTAACAATTACAGATCTAGTTAGCTTCCTAATTTGCTTTCTGAGAACTTAAACTAATGCTTAACTTTAATTTAGGTGCCAATTCCATTGCAGATGTTCAGTGTGCTGCTTGGTTAGAGGATTTGCAATTACGTTCTGTAGATTTGTTCTTAACTGTCAGGTCTGTTATCAATAAAGCAGAACTAAGCTCTGGCTCAGTGTCATCCCTGCCCTCTTGAGTTATGCATTAACCTGAGCTTTTTGCTATATGTTTGGGAAGGGGAAAAGAAAAGCTACAATATGGGAGCTGAAGTCATTAAAAAACAAGAGAAATCAGAATTTAAGGAGGATTTTTTTTTTAATATGAGCTTCTATACACTAATGAAAATTTCTTTTTTACATATACACATACATATGTTTTATATATCTATATATATATATTTGTTGTGGTTTGGATTTTTTGGGGTTGTGGTTTTGAGGGCTTTTGGTTTGGGTTCCCCCCCCCCCCCCAAATCCCAACTAGAATACAGTTGTTGGAGCAAAGGCCTGGACAGAGACTGGTTTGTCTTTTCATTCCCAGTACAAGTCACTTGCTGAACTCTTCTCTAAAAAGTAACCTAAATCCTTTCTGATCAGCTGCCCAGAAACTTTATTATGAATCCAACTGAAAATTTAAAATCCAGTTTAAAAAAAAAAAAACATTTACATACTCTAACACTATTGAAGTTTCATTTGAAGACTGGTGAAAATTTCAGGGTCATTTCTTTGCCGAACTCTGGATGAGCCAAGTTTCCTATAAGTTTCAGTTCTGAACTTGAACTCACACCTTTACAAGCCTATCCATTACAAGATAAAACTATTCATCTAAGCAGCTGCATACCTCCTACACAGCTCACCTTCCCTTTACTCCAGAAGAGTTTGCCTTGACATTGCAACAGATACAATCACCCCTAGATATTGCATGTGAAAATCCCAACTAGAATACAGTTGTTGGAGCAAAGGCCTGGACAGAGACTGGTTTGTCTTTTCATTCCCAGTACAAGTCACTTGCTGAACTCTTCTCTAAAAAGTAACCTAAATCCTTTCTGATCAGCTGCCCAGAAACTTTATTATGAATCCAACTGAAAATTTAAAATCCAGTTTAAAAAAAAAAAAACATTTACATACTCTAACACTATTGAAGTTTCATTTGAAGACTGGTGAAAATTTCAGGGTCATTTCTTTGCCGAACTCTGGATGAGCCAAGTTTCCTATAAGTTTCAGTTCTGAACTTGAACTCACACCTTTACAAGCCTATCCATTACAAGATAAAACTATTCATCTAAGCAGCTGCATACCTCCTACACAGCTCACCTTGCAGTGAGTCAACCACACCAAGTGGTTATATAATTTAATTACACCTTTGGATAATCTTTGTAAAATCAAGATGTGCTTTGAGAGATTGGAAGCCCCATAAGGCCTTCAAAAGGAATGCCCCAAGTCCAACACTTGTTACATGGATAGCACATATTCTTTTGTCTTCTTCTAGGACTTACAAGGCAAAACAGTTCATGTATCCTCCACTTTGGGTATCTAAATCCAAATCTTTACAAAAAAAATTAAATATTAATTTGCAACAATTAAATATCCACATTCTCTCAAAATTGATAGTTTAACCCAATACCTTGTTTGTAAACAAAAATCCCAATTCTTGCATAACAGAGCTTATTTTTATGCATTGTTTGAATTTATAAAAAAAGTTTTTAAAAAAATGCATCTTTTGTTGGAAATAGCTAGATTTGTTTTTTGATTGTCTAGGTATTTATTCCCTAATGCTATCACTAAATGGACACATTTACCCTCTGAAGAACCTGCAGTCCATTTAAAAATGCATCATTACTACAAATAGGAGCGTGCTCTTCCACATGTTCTCAACTAACATTTTTTCAGGTTACTGACTCAAGCACTTTAAATAAAAGATGCTAAAGACTTGATTTATTGCACAAGCCTCTCAATTACACCTGCTGAAGAAGCCAGAATTAAATTAATTTGATTTTGACCCTCTATTCATTTATACTATTTTGTTTCTAAAGGTAAAACACAGACCACTTCAAAAACCACACATCTTCTGGCAACACATGAACCACAATGCAGATGACAAGTCATTTCGTTAAACTCCATTATTTCAAATTAGGTTGCACAATCATAGGAGCAGAAGCTGCAGCAGACTCCCTGCAGTGAGGGCCAGACAAACTGAAATACCCACAAAGTGTGGAAAAACATAAATTTAGTTCTGGAACTGAGCTAGTAAGGAAGCTGTTTTGCATCATAGTTCAGACGAAATTGCTGACAGCAAAGACATTAGTTCCCTCTCCCCCAACAGTCTGCCCTGGATGCCTCTCTTCCTCCCTCACATAATTGTGCAGGGATGTTACTTATCCATCAGGAAGATTTATTGAAACCCAAGGCAGATTTGAAACAAAGGATCTGAATCCAGAGAAAGCCCCAGATCTGGCACAAGGAAAGCAGAAGGTGCTTCTGGCTGGGATGAGAGAAGAGACAGGAATCTCCCCACAACAGTGATCTGGTTGGCCTAACCCTAACAAATTGCACCCTAAAATTCACTTCTGAGAAGATATACTCAGGTCAAGTCCAACACTGTGACTCTAAGCTGGTCCAGGTTCCAGTTTCAAGACCTGTATGGTCACCTTCATTCTACTATAAAGCAAACTAAAGTAGAAGGTTTCCATATTGCAGACATAACTTCATGTGTTTACTTTGAAATGGTAAATAGTAAATTTAAAGGAAAGTCAGAAATTAGCAGATGTAGCACAGTATTCCCAGAATTCCAGCAAAGTGCTTAACCTGAGTCTTTGCTGAAATGTCTTTCACAAACAACTTTCCCCATCACACATACACTACGTATTATTTTCTCAGGTCAATTTTTGTGCCATTTTTAAAATAAAATGAATGAGGAAGTTAATAATTTACATGCTTGTATAGAAATCATTACTCTAACTTTCCTATTAAGAAAAAAAGAACATCTAAATTTTTCATAAGAGCAGCTGTATCAGTATCACAATTCATTTCTTCATTTAAATTAAGATGAACAGATTTAGATGGATTGATCTAAGATATTGCAGTTAATGTGTTTACCAGACTTCGTAAACCACCTCCTCACTTCTGTTGTTCTCTTTTCTTCTTCATATGCAATACAATAATCCCATGTCACATCAACTTCCAATGCTGTACACTATCTTTCTTCAAAACAAAAGGACATGCTTTTGAAGTTGCTTTTGCTTCACACTGTGAGCCTCTCTGAACATTCAAGAGAAGCATACAGCAATGATTAGTGCTGTACTTCTCATTAATGTCTAAATGGTAGGAGAACAATGAGAAGAAAAACATTGCCAAGTCACCGCAGAAGAGGACTAATTTTTTACAATTACTACTGCAGATTTGTTCCAAATCAGAACTGCCATTATACTGTCAAGGAGATTCAAGTTTCAGAAAGGAAATTGCATCACTAGCTGAATACCAAAAAGTCCAAATAAAAGTAAAGAAAAGCATTTAATGTATACAAATCTCTCTTCATCTGTTAAAACCTGTGGCACATCCAACAGGTCACATCGTATTTTTGTGCATAGGGATCCATTTTATGTCATTATATGAAATTGCCTCAAAGATATTTGCATAGAAGTCTTTCAAACTACATAATCATTGGCATTGGATAGTACAAATCTACACCATAATACACATGAAAGGCTTTATTTCAACAGTTACTGTGTATCATTTTTTTTGTGAACCAGCAACAGCTGCAAGCCAAACTAATATTTAAAACGTCTCCAGTTTTAGACACACTGCAGCTATCACGATTGCCTTTCAACAGGTGTTTTCAGCAGCAACTGAAGCAATTTTGAGATTTTCACAGCTCTGTTTCATGTATTAATATGGCCCTTCCCATCCCCTCCAGTAAACAATCACCTAAGTATGTGGTTTCTAACTGATTTATAATCCTCAGAGGTACAGTCGTTTATGAAGCAAGTCAGGAACTAAAATGGAAACACCACCTGTGAGGAATTAACATTTAGTTCAAAAGTGTCATTCTGCTAAAAGAGCAAGCATTGAAAATTAAAGCTTTTACTATACAGGGGATAACAAGACTGTTGTTGCTTTTCAAACCATCTCAGAAACAAAGCAATGCACCCAAAAAAACCTATGCTCAAGGTCAAGCACCTGAAAAAGAATAAAAATTTATATATGTTACACTCCTTAACCCAGTCCTTTGTGCCTACACATTAGGACACAATATTTTATCCCTCTACAACTCTTTTCCCATTCCTAGTATAGTCAAACGCTCGTCATTAGGCATCTTGATCTGTATCTGTAGAAGGTGAGAACTGATTTCTTGCTCAATAAAAACTTCTTAGAATTTGAAAGTATTATTTCCTTGTGGATTTCCACTATAGCATCTAAGATAAGGAGCAAGATACAGCCACAAAAGAGCATGTATAAGCAGGGGTTACAATTCACATAGTCTTCGCAGTAAATATTCTCCTGCAGTTGTGTATGCCATTGAGTTGGACCTCTAATGATTATGAGACACTGTATTTCTGTTTATATGACACATACCTGGTAAAACTACAGTGACACACACCTGAACAATTTTATGAACATAAACAGGCACTCCAGAAATGTGGCCCATTATACACTTGTGCCAGTATGAATTAAATCACTTATTTCTGTATTGTATTTGTGCTCTCCTAGCAAATGGCTACATTTTGAACCACATTTTGATCTCTAGCACTGCACACTGCTAACAAAAAGCATCACCTTGAATTCTCACCCCAAAACCTGGAAAGCCAGTTACCACACCAGAACACACAAGATGAACAAACCTTTTCCTCTAAGCAGCACATTCCCTGGCTTTCCCAAATCCAACTGTATGCAGACAAAAGGAAAATAGTGATAAAAACATGGGCAACCCCAAAATAACCTGTAACGTCCCTGAATCCACTCCTTTTGCACTTGTGACTGACTAACGAGGAGGTAATTAATAGCCTCCTCGCACCATTACATACCAGTCACAGCTTGCCATCATTTTTTCCAACTCTTTTGGCAAGGCAGTGCTTGCCCGTGAGCCCATGCCTTCTGCAGGATTTGTGCCTCCCAAGGAAAGGTGCTGCGCAGTCGCAATGCCTGGGCTGTTCTCCAGCCAGCTCATCCAGAGCTGGTAACAGTGAGCTGATAGCACCCAAGACTTTCAGCCTCAGGTTTACTTTTCAGTCTTGTAGCCTTTCTCTGGCGTCAGTACAAAATGTTTTCCATACCATCTGCTCATCTATGATATAAGCAGGGTCAGCACAATGTTGCATCAAAGTAATTTACACCTATTCATGCTGACTTACCAATAAATAACACATCAGTACTCAGATGAATCTATCAACAGACTTCCGAAGGTGTACGACCATTACTGAGAGGCATCTCTAGCTATACTGCATGTGTAACTGCCAATCACACCATATAATAAAAAGATTTAACAGCTACCATTTCCTCCAGCTACAATAAAAGCACACTTAAGGCTAGTTACACTGTCGTTATGCTGTAGCAATCCTAGTTTTAAGAACTCAGCTCCACGGCCTCCTAACAGGTTGCCTTTCTATTTAAAAAAATAAAAATAAAAAAAAAGAAGTTGTCAGTCTTCTCCTGACTAACTGAACTAAGATGCTCTATTAGTTATGGGAACAGGATGCCGGTTCATTGTGTTTTCATACCTTGAGTTTCAAAATTCCCTTTCCTTGAGAAATTTCAGGATTTACCGCAGCAGCCCAGACTGTGAATTGTGCTTTCTGGTCAGCCCTACCTGTCACCACCCATCAGTGATGTTCACAGGGCACATTTGGATGCTCAGCTGTGACTTCTGTGTGATCGACTCTTCACTTGCTTCTGAGGGCTGGCTGCCTCAGCAGGGGACAAGAGGGAGAGGTTGATGAGGAGTCAAGAGACAGAGCTGCATTAATGCAGGAAAATAAAAGGTCAGAACTCAAGGAGGGACTAATGAAAGGGAACAGGAGGAGAGAGCAATTCATTCTGGGAGAGAACAGACTGTTTGGTATTTTAAATTTCATGGGGAGATAGGACTCTCCTCTCAAAATTAAGCTTTTTTTCCTACTACAACAGTACTGCTACACCAATTCACTGTCAACAAAATTAGTCCTATTATAATAAAATATGAAATAAAAACAATTATGTCATAGTGCAAAACGTTAAATGTTTCAGCAAAATGCAATTTCTCCTCTACTGCTACCCACAAAAATATTATAAACTGTAAAACAATGTATAATTGAAAATTATAGTCTTTTAATTATGGATAGTATTGATGTATTTTAGCAGATTTAGGTTTTTCCTCCTTTTATTTGCAACTATTTATCATATAGAATTGCAAATAAAACATAACATTTTGATCATATAAGGCTGTTTTCTGCCTATTACTGACTGAGGATGAGCAGTTTCTGTATATTCATAAAAGAGTTAAAACAAAAGTGCTGGCAGACCCTTAACAACATCAGTGCCCCTAAATGCCTCTCTCATAAATTCATCTGTTTAATAAGAATGTCATTTAATAAGCAGGTCAGCAGAGAACTGCAAAGCAAACAGGGTAGCTCTGCTGCTGCAACTACTCCCCAGACAATACTCTCATCACATAGAAGATAACCATACATACATATAGCATAATGGTTATTACAGAAGTCATTTTAGCTGTACATTTTCCAGACAGCAAGTACTATTATAATTTCACCTCTAAAAATTAATTAGTTTGTTAAAGCCATAGTCTTAAACGTGAACACTGCATACCCCTGCACTGTTTAAAAATGGAACCTTCCTTATTTCCGCATCTGTTATTATTACAGCAAAATAAACCTGTGTGTGTATGGGAGAAGGGAAAAAGGATCAGAGCTGGCCAAATGGGACAGAACAATTGACTCACTATTAGTAGGTACAGTTTGGTCCAAATTATGCTCCCAAAGGATATTCAGCAAAAGATTTTTTTTGGAGGTGTTCGGTTCCAGGTTTGAAAAAAAAAAATATGAAAAATACCACTTCTGCCCTGTTCTTAGCTGAAAGGGCCTGGTGAAATATCCATGCACCTACAGCCTCACGCTGTGGGCACATCTCCAGCCACAGGAGGATTTCACAAAGCCACATCGCCAGCCTGGCAGGAAACACCCGTGGTTGGGAGATGCCTCCCACCAGCAGCACAGCCATAGCTACAGCCCAGGGGAACTTCACTACCCAACCTCACACCTCCAGCCACAAGATCCCCAACACATTACCTGAACCCCCTGGCAACCAGAGTACTGTACCCAGCAGTGAGCTGCCAGTCTGGGCCTCTGCCAGCCCAGGAGGAGAGAAGGACCTTCCATAGAGCAGGAGGAAAAATGAGACTTGTGCTTCTTCTCGTGGATTTTCTGATTATCAGGGAAGAGATCCTTAGTAGGTTATGGAGCTGTGTCAAGGACAAGACACACTCCGTAAGCTGGGTTTAACTCCCAGTATCACCTCAGCTCTGCGCTCACAGATTTTTGAGGTTAGCACGTATATACGTAAGGTTAGCATCTATATAAGATATTACAACATGGCCTCTGGCAGACTACTTTCTATTTGCACAAAGGTCCCACACAGACTGTGACTGGCCAACATTAATATGCCTCTGGCCAGGAAGATACAATCCATCTTAACAATCAATCTTACTTCACCTTCTCTCCATGCAAACCAAAGGCTGCAAGCCTGAAGGTAGGCCTTCCTCCCTCTTGCCACCTGTTTAGAGTGGTAAAGGAGACACCATTTCTGGCACACGCCCAGGTCTTCCCAAACGCACCAAGATTACCTCAGCTGGACCCAGGGTATTCCTTGGATGAAAGCAAGAGGCAAAACACCAAGGGCCAGAAAGTTTGTCATAAGGTGCCTCTAGCCCAACTGGCAAACCCTCTCCTTCCTAATGCCCACTGGGCTGCACAGCCCACACAGGACACGGCCCTTGTAGGGTACAAGGTAGAAAGGGGAGCCCAGGTCATCCTTGCCAGCATCAACCACAGACACTCTGAACCAAGCAATCCAGCCACAAGAGTCTGGGAACAGAAAAGAGCAAGTGTTCTTTTCATGTTAGTAGTATTCCGACCAAAAAAGGGAAAGGAAAAGGCAGACTCATGAGAAGAGTCGGGCTGCCTGCTTTTGCTCATGTAGAGGCCAAGGAGGATGGGGAAGAAGCATCTGGAAGTTGGAGAGATAAGCCAAGACCGTCAAACAAGGCTTGGGATTTGGAAAGGGCATCGTAGCCACAACAGCACAAACAAGGTGAATTTGAGAGAGCTGTATCTGCCAAGGCTGTGCCCAAGACCATAGTATCTTGTTATTGCTCAGGTAACAGCTTATTGTAAGCATGTGAGTTTTCCAAACCTGTAGAAACTATACCACAGGCATGGTTAACACAAACATAAGTTTAACTTTTCTTTTCTATAGTAGGAGAACAACTCAGTATTAATTTTCTTGTAAGACTTTTTGCACATCACATTTCACCATGATTGTGTTGTTCACAGTTACACATGAACGTTGTTTCAAGACAGGTGGCATGCCACACACAAAAAAAAAAATTGTATTTCAACAAGTTATTTCTAAGAGATTAGAAAATTTATAAAGTTCTGACAGTGGTTTTACAAAGAGAACTCAAATAAAAAAAAAAAAACAAAAACCCAACACTAAATCATTGGTCACTGCCACCACTTGTGGTTGATACTGAATTATTCTGAACAGAAAAGATTTGCAAAGTTGCAAGTGGTCACATAAATACTGCAAAACTTTGTCATCTTTAATTACTTTTCTAAGTCTTGATATTTTTTGTTCTTTCTTCTCTGTGGTCCCTGCCAGGTCTATCAATTTTTCTCAATCTCCTGGAGCTATGAAATTCTTTGATTCCTCTGTTGTCTATTACAAAAACCAGTCCTGATTCCATCAGCTTTCCACAACCCATTATGTTATTACTCCTTGTTATTGCACACCAGTTTCACCGATTCTCTTCCATTCTCTAAGAACTAATTTTAACAGGAAAAGGTACATGGCTCCTATATGGAAAATTAACTGCATTTCTTGCTCTCTCAGACAAGACAGTTTATTTGGATTTCCTTTCTATTATACATAATACCACTATATCTGATAATTCAATTATCTCACAGGAACAAGAAGAGAAAATACCCCAGGTATTTGAAAACCAGTACTAAAAACTTCTAAGCCACGTTATTATCACTCAAGCTCACCTTGAATTAAGGAAGCATTTTTTAAAAGACTGAAATTTGTCCGAGTAGTGAATTTACCTCTGTAATGTTCTTGCTTAGCAGTTTCACATTGTCTACCACTTAAATAATGATGGACACACAAAGAAGGCTATTAGGTAATTCTGGAGTAGAGCTTAGCATCTGGCTTTATCCATTCATTCAGAATTTCCCATAATATTGATGGAGCTGCCATTATGGCACCCATCCACAACTCCACATACCATATTGGCACCAACCCCTAACAGATCACCTTTCTACTTAACTAATGGTATTTTCTGCAGAATCACAGATTACGTTGCTCTAATTATGCTTCTCTTTGCAATAGCTTCAATCATGACCCTGACGTTATAGGGCTGTCAATCAAGCCTGTCCGGGTGACAGCTCTGCACTGCTATCACCTTTCATCCTATCTTAACAACTTAGCAAATGCATTGGGTGAAAAAAATAGTGATGGGATTTAGAGATTAAGTAATTCATCCAGTTACTGTTGAACCACTGCTGGTTCAGGCAAGACAACGATAACAGACTAAACCTGTTAAAACAGGCACAGTGATTAATTAAGGTAGCCAGACATCTTAACCCGCTATGCCTGCCAACTGGCTCCACTCAGCACTGGTGACCAACAGACTCTCATCTGCTCAGAACTACCAGTTGAGAGTTATTTACATACAAAGAAGCACATCACAGAATTGTTGGGGTTTAGAAAAAAAAAAAAGAACTCTCACCATTCCTACAGAACAAGCATGACATCAACATAACTGTTGTGTCTTCTGGCCATTTCTGACATGTTCTTTCGTAAACTCTCACTTCAAACAAAGCATTTAGCCTTATTCTCAGAGAATATGAAGTATAAAAAAAAAATTATCAGGCTTCAAAGTATGTAGAAGATTCAAGAAAAGACACTTTCTTCCCCTTACATGTCTCCATCTTTTATATGATCTTCCAGACTTCAGGCACTGAAGCTAACTCACTCAAGTAAAGCAAGACTTCTAGCCTTTTCCTCACACAAGAACTTGATGCAAATGAGCAAACAATGACTCATGGAATAAAATTAGGGACCAACCCTATAAATTAGTTTTACCCAAGAGCATTGTACCTTCTACCCATAAAAAAAGGGCAAGTTTCCCATTTTAAAACAAATATTCCTTTAAAAAGATTAAAATTAAATAGTATTTGCTATATTTTAAGCTGTACTAAATTATGGATTGATTCAAAGCATGCCTACAGCAAATAGTATTTAAATGTTATTTCTGAATATACATAATAACCCTTGTTAGTACTATTTTTTTACTGTTTTCTCTTCAAAATTGCTGGTGAGGTGCAACTTTACCAAAACATTGCACACCTCTCAATTTCACATAAGCTTTTAGAAACCCCTAAGCTACTAATATACCCCAACACTTGACTCTGAAGTCAAGACCTAGCACAGTAAGATGTGTGGAGGACTCCTACGAATCTAAAGAACAAACAAGTATTTCAGATCAATATTAAGTTTCAGTTAGTAACAGATCTGGGGGTGGAATTGGAGGTATAATGGGGTGTCAATGGAAACAACTTCCAAGGTTTCAAGATCTGGTAGGCTAAGCAATTTCTGTGCTTTTAACCCACACGGCTGCTGCAAGAGACAACAATCAAGTTAATCTGAGAGCCAGGAACAACAGAAATGGCTACTTTATCTTGGTCTTGATGAAGCTAAACTGAAAGTTATTGGCACTTGCTCTACACATCTCCACCATCATGCTTCCTCCTTAGGTATCCTTTCCGGAACAGTAACCAGAGCCATGTCTTCTCACCCAACTCTGAGGCTCCTATCATTGCCTAGGAGATCCCTCAGCCACAGAGGCAAAACTGAATTTCACTTTTGGCAACGTCTGGGGAAGGAAAGGTGAGGGTGTTAATAAGAAGGAGGACTGGGGAGAGGCAAGATGCCCCCAGCCTTTTACCACCTTTGAGATTCCCTCACTCCTTCCTCCCTCTTGTGCACGTCTCCTGGCTTCCTCCACAGTCCTGAAGCATCTCTCTTTCCCCATTCAGCATCCTTTCAGTATCCTCACACTTGATTTGCAAAAAAAAAAAAAATCCACACACCAAACAACCCATCAGCTTCCTTTCCCTCAAGCAGCAAATACTGCTCATACAGGGCATCCCAGGCCACATCAAAAAGAAGAGGTGTCAGGTCAGTGTTGGGCTCTGCTCCAATACAGTGAGGACAGTGTGACTAGACATGAAAAAACAACACTGAGCTGAGGAGCTCTGGAGAACAGAGCTCACTGTGGCCCAGCTCAAAGAAGAGCAAACCACCACTTTTGCTAACCCTGTCCCCCCCACCAAAGTTGCTGTAAGGAGCATCTCAGGTCAGAATCTCTCATCATCTTCTCAGTCTTTCCAGAAAGAGCTGCATTCTTCAGTTAAGTCTGAGGTTGATTCAGATATTGTTAACAGCAAAAGATGAAATTGCGAGTGTCATTAAAGCCCTGCTCGAATTCTCTTCCACCTTCTGTAAGAGTGGCCACTAATCAATACTATTCACAGTTTCTTCAAGTGCAATTGTGTAAGATGTTTCCGAGAAGCTGCTCACAGAGGGGGAGAGTTTGCCACAGAGCACTGCAGAGCACAGATCCAGCCATGTAGCCAGCACGGCTCACGGGCACAGACAGTAAACAAGCAGAAATAAATCAATCTGTTCCCCCATTAAGTTGTTGCCACTTGAACTGCAGCATCTCCCAGACTGATATTGTAGATAATTCTGTTTCATCTTGATTACAACCAGTATTAACACCCAAAGCAATAAAATCTTTCACATTCTCATTTTATTCAAGCCAAAGGACAACCCTGTTGCAGTGACATATGGCTCTGCTCCTCTGCGAGTATGTTAGACTGCCTACAAAATCTCCTTGTCTAGCAAAGGATAATGCTTTTTAAAAATCAATGACCTGCATTAATTTGTATTTTCCACCAAGAAAACCTCACATATCATCATAATCATCTTTCTATACAACAGACAAATGAGTTTCCATACATTGTTTGTATTTTTTATCCTTCAATAGAATGGTTTTAGACTATGTCATTGATTATATAGCCAGAATGTGTGATTTATTTTTTATTCAACAAAAGTCAGCTTGGGGTTAACCGACTGCAGAGCAATTCCTGCATAGTTGAAACAACATGAAGAACAGTCTGGGGGATATGAACTGAGGACAGGACTAAGTTTTGCACCACTTTGAAAACAAGAGGCAGTTCATAGCCATTTACTTACATATGAATTTAAACCTCAGGGCATTTGGTATGTCTCTGGATTTTATTTTATTTTAATCCAAAAGGTCTCTCTGTTATATATGCTCTGGCATCCAAGTAAGCATCTCAAACTCCAAAAAGAAAAAACCCAAAAAAAACAGGTTTAAATGCCCCCCTGCTCTTCTCCTGGCTACATGATTCCTCCCCATGTTACTGCAAGATGACCACTGCCATGGGGAGAGCAGAGATTATCCTGGGTTGCTCCTCTGTAAGAACTAATATCTCCATTGCTGTGAGACAGGGACCTGAAATCATGGTCCCCCATATCCTGCAGGAGACCTTTACAAATGGATCCTTGTAAGCCTCCCTTGTGAAGATGGAACAGATTTGTATTCTTAGGTGGTTAGCAAGTATTTCTCTGCATGAAGATGCAGGTTCACGTAAGGAGAGCTGTAGCTCCATAAAATCATAACAGCTGATGTACAAGATCATAAAAAAAATAAGCATGAACAGGTAGGAAAAAATATACCTCCTCTTCTTTTTCCATCTAAACCAGCTGATTTCAGACCAAGGAAATTACGTTTATTTATTGTTTTCAACAAAACCTCTTCTGCCTGGGCCAACAACTTCTTAATAGTAAACAGGATGCAAACTGCATGACGTGCAGGAACAGATTTTGTTTAGCAAATGCTTAATGTCATTGTCATGGTTTCTAAAAAGACAGCTTGTAATGGCACTGAAATTTGCACTTACTGCAGCTTAATTAACAAACGCCCATTTCCCCATTTATATCTAATGCAGAGACTTTCGGATTAAAAAAGGGAAATATTTACCCATGTACTACTGTATGAGAATAAAACATATGATGAAAACCCCCTTAGCCCTAGAATTCTGAACTTTTTCTTTTTTGAAGCTGCAGATGTCTTCCTTCCTAAAATACACTGTTAACCTCTGTTCCGGTCATAACTTATTTTCAATTACCATGCCAACAACATACATTGAAGCCTGTAAGTCTTTTTTTGGCATACTTTCTGGAGGGTAATATTTCATGAAATAACAAATAATTTTACCCAATGACCTAATTCATTAGAAAAAAAAAAAACACCCACTTTGAGGGGCTAGTATAAATCTATTTTTAGGTAACTTGAAATCAAGCCCAGGAAGGAGTGACTTCAAATTGGCAATGCATTAGATTCAGGAACTTGAAATGGGCACTGACTGGCTGATTACCTTTGGAAAGATTTGGGGTTTTTTTTGTTTGGTTTTTTTTTTAATGTCACAATAAACATAAGAAACAGCCAAGTTTATTACTTAAAGCTAGAAAACAAATTAAAACTTAAAGTCAAAACAAACGGCGCCACCCCTGAAAACCACAAAAAAACTCCATTTAAACTCTATGGTCAGTATTGCAGGTTGTCTTCCTATAAGTGTCCAACAAGCTATGAAACTATTGGCAAGAATAACCATCCACACATCCATCCACCTAACTCTCAATCTACCCTAGTACCCTCTTCATCTCAATTTCACAGGAACAAAGATATAGCAGCACAATGTAGAGTCAAAACAGAGGACTACAGGACAAGGACAAAAAAAAAAAAAACCTGAGTGAAGGCCCCACTCATTTTCAACTTTACTCTCAGTTTCCCCACCCTGCCCACCCCACACTAGCACATTATATAGGTTCTGGTTAGATGATACACCTCTTCCTCACCTATTATAGAGATCAACATAGAGAAAGAATCAATTAAAGTTCAATAACAGATAGAGAAAGTTAACAGAAGACATTCTTCCCATTGAAAAATTGCCTAACATGCAACTGCTCACAATCACATCTGTCCTGTTACTTCCAAGAAAAAATTACGATGGAATAGTCTAATCTCAGAAAGAGTCAGTGCGATAATGCAGTTTAGAGACTAAATGCAATGTTAAAAGGGCCAAGATTAAATAAAATAAAATGAATATGCATTTTCAACCTTATCATAATATTGGAAATACAATATTAACACAAATGTTTGCTGCATTAAAAACCGAAACATTTCCTTTTGATAGGCATATTTCCTTGAAGAGTTTAGAGTCCAAACATTAAATGTTATATTCCTTACTCTCCCTCAACATCCACTGCTCTTACCAACCTTCTTAAATCATGCTGATACTATCTTGGAGCCAACAGAGGAACACACTAACACAGCAGCAAAAACCACCAAATATTTCTCAATTTATGCAGAGCAGCAGCCAAAGCTATTTAAATAAAGGACTAAATTACAGTAAATAGTTTGGGACCATAAAATATATTTATTGTTCTGCCTACCTCTAGAGCAACTTTTGTTGCTGTTGCCATGGAGGTTGTATGGCATGAAAGAAAACTCTGTTTAAATTAAAGGCTTTGAATGGCTTATAATGGAGAATGACTTTTCATTAACAGGTCTTTACCTGCTAATCAGCAGTACTACGAGTAGTTCACTTTCAGATTGTTCTTATTTATTAAATGAGGACATAGAACAAAAAAAGCCTGTCACTGTTCTTTATTACAGAAAAAAAAAATAGAAGAAAAAATAGAGGTATGTATCTTAAGCACAGAGAATCTTGTAACTATAAAGAAACATCCAAAAGGGTCTTATTCAGGAGATGATTAAGAAATCTACAGCTTTACCTCCTACACACCCAAGTCAACAGTCATTCATCAATGGCCTTGTAAAATTGGTACATTTTCTAAATATATAATCTGATTCATTATCCCAAAATTTAAACATATGTACTATGAAACCGGATTACTGAAGTTTTCAAAAAGAAAGATACAATTTTCTCAGGCAGGAAACATGTTCAAAGTTTTCTAGTCTATCCTCTTAGACATTCCTGTCAATGCCTCTGTTAATTACCAAAGTACCTTAATAATTAGTGATAATAATTAATCTGATTTACTCAGTTAACCACTGCTGCACTGATACAGTATTTGCTTACAGATATTCAGGGTGACAAAGGCAAATATCACAATTTCACATCTACCAGAGATTAGGTGAAGCCCAAAATAAGAAAGCAGATCTGAAGTTATGCACTTCATGTTTGGAATTACACATTCCTAAGTAATCAGATCACTAAGAAGAAGATATCTTTTTAACACCCAGAAAAAAAATTTAATCTCATTCAAACCTGGAGTTGCCCAATGATCACAATAAAACTATGTAGCTGTCACTGCCAACTCGCCAAGTTCACATCTCCTTTGTTTTGACAATCTTTATTACTGTTCTTTATTCATAAATAAGTTTATGATTTGGTGGTTCAGGCTTTTTGAGGTTTGTTTGGTGGGTTGTGCTTTCGTTTCAGTAGAGGTGAAAAATTAAAGAAAAAATACCCATCTATTTTTCTGCCTTTAGAAAGCCACAACCCAAACACCTTAATCATGAAGTAAACCATAAGACTTCTGAATGCCCCTTGATACAACTAAGGGAGAAAGTATGATGGATTCTCAGCAGGGGTGCACTGCCGCAGTGTCACTCCAAACCAGGATTTGCTTGTTTTCCACCTCATTGCCAGAACATCATGCTTTGGTGTTCTCTTCATCTCTACAGACCATGCTGTCCTTTTCAGGCTCTTGGGTTTTATAATTCATCATTCACAAATTTTACTGAGGCTCCCAAAAGCTTTTTTTCAAACAGGCTGTACTTTTCCATGGTCTCCAAATATTTCAACTACTTTTTTTTTTAGTATAATAAAATAATCAAAGCGGGAACATCTCTGAACAGGTCCAACACATGTGCCAACAGCTGTTACTTAACTTACCCAAGAAGAGTTAATGAAGCCATCCACCACACACTAATAAGAAACCTGATACAAACAATATCTCAAATACTTTCATGAAAATATACTTGGATTTTAATATGCTAGTGTAACGTTTTCTAAGCTACCCTAAATTGTATGTATCCAGCCCAGTATAGGTTCTGAAAAAGCAGCACACAAGTAGGATTTGCTTGTTTTTTGTGATAAAAACACACATGCATATTGTAAGAGTGAAGAATTCTTATCAACTCAAATATTCAATGGAAGAATACTGAATATTTTCCCCCCGAAAAAAGCAAATCCACAAATTCCACAACTTCAACCCTGCTTAAGATCAGATCATTACATTTGATTTTGGATACTCATCCACATTATCACTACAAATACATAATTTGTATAACACAAAAAGAGATACTAGATAAATTAATTCTTCAGTGATCTAACACCCCACCCCACACACCCCCACCAGCCTCTCCAACCTATGGCTTGGGAGGTGTAGTCTTGTAACCAAAACATCTTGACTTGAACACAAAAATCCACCCAGAACCACTCAAACATACACCAATTAAACAATTTTACTTGCAATGCTTTCCTTGGTTCTGTGAAACCCAATACTGATATCCGGAGTGAGAAAATACTCTACCAGAAATCACAACACTAAGATAGAAATGGAAGTTTCCCTATGACAACGCAGCAGCGTTCTTGCCCGAGCTGGAAGAAAAAGGAGGTCTGACCACATGAAATAATGCTGTGCAACACTGGGCAGCTCCAAGACTTATTTACTAGCATAGGATGCAGGAATATAAAGGATCGCCTATGGCTGGTGGTAGATTTATGGTTGTACGTACTTGCCTCTCACTTGTTGCTGGACAGCAGGCTGTCAGGGAAGTCTGAGTGATGGTTTTGTGCCCTGCAGGAGCTACAACTTGAGATTCTCCCCACACAAAAAAAAAAAATAAAAAAAAAATCACAATAAAGCTTTTAGTGACAGCTAGGATGGTGGATAACTATAGTTGTGTTATCACACTAAGTAACTTTTCCTAAGGAGAAGATTGTAACTTTACCTTTGATTACTACTCCACTTTTAGAGCCTGTTGTGCTAGACAATTCTACCCCAGTATCACACAGGTAGCTATTTTAACACCATACTGAGACAACAAAATAAGACACAAATAGACAATTTGGAAGATAGATGGGCCTTTCCTCCAAAGAGGAAAAAAATAAGTACCACTCTCTATTACAAGGTAAAGCAGATGAAGTCATCACTGCCCTGGTATTTTTAACCTAATGGTAAAACCGGAATGCTATTTTTTTCCCCACAGTGATTTTACCTCAAAACTCAGAAACATTCAGCATCAATGTTGAAAGTGTTGCTGTCAGTGAACACCAGGCTGAGTGTACTCAGTATCATACCACAGCCCCCTTGGCTAGAAATTGAGTACAATTTATTTGCAAAGCATGGCACGGTTGGGTGGGGTAGAGCTGAGAAACCCTGAAGTTTCTACAGTCGCTATCTCCGACTCCCCTTCACTGTGTTTTCACCATTCATACTCCTAGTTATGTTGGAGCTTCTCTTCCACTCGTTAATCTTGAGGAGGTCTGACACTGTCATTAATACAGGTATTTTTAGAGCTTCATACAAGGAGAAGCGAGAGCTAAATGCTGACAGTAAATCCATGTATAATAATTGGTCAGGTTTTTACTCCAAACATATATATATTCCATTTACCCCAGAATGCAGGTTAGAAATTACATCAGGTTTCTCTCATAGGGTGGTGTTAGGACTTCAGTTACTTGTGAAGAATTCCCACATCTTTGGAAAGCACAGAAATTCTCTGTGCATAGAGTAAAGTGACAGCATATAGAGGTTCTGCTTGGCATTACCCTCCAAAGTCTGAATTTAGTTATAACAGAGGTGATTGTTACTGAGAAGCTTTGGAAAGCTTAGGCACAGATTTGTAGTGTTATTTGACAAACTTTTGATAGCTTTTGTAAGAGCAACACCTTGCAAATGCAGATGCAGCTGCAGACATCTGTTAGCTAAACAAAGCCGAGGTGCATCTCCCTCTGTAATTCCATCCTACTAGGCAATGATCTGGAAAACCTCAAAGCGTAACACATTAAGTTCAAGAAACCATTTCAGGGATCCTGACTCCTTTCCCTTATCATCTGTAGCACATGTTTACCATTTATGGCTCATCACCAGCACATGCAATCACTTATATTCCAAATGTTCAAGGAGCTCCGTAGCTGAGGAAGAAAGTACATTAATATTCTGAACTATCTAGAGACATCCAAACTTGGAAAGGCTCATGACTTTGTACTGCAACACTTGGACGCCTTTGACACACCGTGCTAACCTAAGTCCTTCCTAACAAGTGCAGCTTGCATACATAAAGCAATATTGATTCAGCTGTGCATAGCTGTTTATACAGCCTTTCAGAAGCACAGCATCTTCAAACACTGCTGCAGACATCAGACCGTGTCTTCCTAGGAGAGGTTTAGTGGTTGTCACTGAGGCTTGACTTAATGATGCACACTGCGCCAGCGACTGTAATTAACTTTTTTGGTTGGCCTCACAGAGCTGTTTCCTACAATCTGATCTGTTCTGCATGAACCCTGTTATGATTTCACGCGGGAAGGAGGCTTGCAGCCACAACATCTTTCATAAATAAAAGTGCCTTGATTCATAAAAGCTGTGTTGATAAGGAGCAAAGATATGGTATCCACGCATGGATAAAGCGCAGCACAAAGCTTCTTTCTGAACCAAAATATCTGGAGATTAAACCTAAAGGAAAGAATGCCATCCTTCTAAATGAGCAGTTCAAACAGTTTAATAAAGGGAGGAATAAGGACAATAAGGACAATATTTTGAAATGAATGCTTTTATCTATACCACATGGTGTCTTTCCCAGTGGCTCTACCCCAATTCAATAGCATGATTTCATAAGAAAGGATAAGAACTAGTCTTTGTTTTGTTGCTTTCAGGAGCCAGTTCATTTAAACCTCCCAACAAAGAGGTTATGTGAGCTAACGTTTCACATGAACTGCTTTACTTATCACTTAAAATGCAAAACAGAACATGACATATTCCCACTTATCCAACTGTATTAGGTTTAATATATAAATACAAGTGTTCAAGGATAAGTGAAGGATCTCTGTCTCAGAGATCTAAAAATCCCTTCTTGATTTTTCTTTTTTCATACAAACTCATTCTAGGCATAACGGTTAAGAAAATAAAAATACACACAGGGGCAAACACATTTGCTTAAACTGCTAACCCAGACAGGAAAACATATGTGAGCACCATATCCCTCTTTACCTACAGCTGTGTCACTACACATACCTCATTTCAAATCCTATTCCTTATATTAGTCTTTTCCCTTTCGTATATCTTGTCTAATTAAGATGCTATTATTTGCTTCCTTTGGCATCTGTAGAAGCTTATCAGCACTTACTGGGAGGAAGTATTTCCAAGCTTATAGAATGCTAGATTATTTTCTATTAGGGTCTGCAGCTCATTACCATATCCACCTTTCACATCAAGTTTCTTAGCCACAAGCTTTCACGCTTCAAGCATTTTAGATGGGTGAAAATATCAGTTCCTCCAACTGTAAGAGAGAGGTAATGATTTACCAGAAGTTACATAAGTGACACCTAAGCCACTTTACCCCGCAAAGTTCTAGCTTTGCAAAGGAAGAGTCCAGGAAAACTAACTCAGTCTTTTTGCCTGGCTTATCCTTATGCCATTAAAATAAACATGAAACAATATGTTCCTTTTTAACCACTTGATGAGTCAGTGCAGCTCAGGAAACTGATAAGAGGTTTATGGAAATAAATTAATATTGCATGAATGCTGCTGGAGCTATTAAACAAACATAAGCACGAACCCATCACTGAAGCCAAAAGAGACCTTTATATGATGAGGGAAAGCAGCAGGAAAGTCAACAATCATTATTACAGCAGGTTCTTTGCCCTGAGAAAATTGCATATGACCTAAACAGATGGAAGTGATGCAACTGATACAGTTATGCTGTTTATATCAGAATTTACAACTGGATTACACTGCTTTTAATAATAAAAGAAGTTTCTTTTAACATCTCTTTTGTTATTCATACAAATGAACATTTAGCAAAGTCATTCAGACAATATCTTCTTCAAAATAAATGAAAAAGAAAGAATAGTAATTTTTTTTAAAGTTATGAAACTGCTCAGTTGTTGGTGTTTTGGTTATGCATTTACAAGTCTGATGCATGACAAGTACTTGAAGTTGATGACATGACATAACAAATACTGTGACATATCTTGAATAGGCAAACTCAGTTCCATTTTTAAAATGCAGTCAGTTCAGTTACTTTTGCTGGAGACTGAGAGAAAGATCAAAATTATCATCCTTTCTGCAGGAGTCAGACTCAGATCTGCAGATCACAGATGCTTCAAAGATGCTACCCAAACGTAACTGCTGTTTCTTACCCACATTCAGAGCGTACTTCAGAAACACACACTTGTGTGACAACAAAGGAGGCAAACCTTTCCATGACCTTGCAATACATAAAGTAAGCTCCGTTCCTGTGCATAGTGACCTCCACAGACTGAAGTTCCTGAGCTTTCAATCCAGCTAAGCATGAGCATTTTAATATGCCAGGATTTCTGAAGAACTTCAGAAATACAGTTCAACCAGAAGCAGTTTGGACAGGAAAAACGGGAAGGACTGCACAGAAGCAAGCAGCCCTTTTCATTTCCGGTACATATAAAAAGTTAATTCTGATGGTATTTTAATACTCCCAAGTATGATCTTCCAAAGTGTGTTAATTTTCTCAAGAATGGTGTATTTTTATTTGCATCAATGACAGCATTTAAAATCCACTCTAGACAACATTTGCCCAGTCAGAAAAAAAAGAAATACTTTGCAGTGACCTTAAAGACATTGACAGAATCCCTGCATGTATTTTTTTAGTTAAGACCAGCCATTAGGAAATATCATTGATCAACTGGCTTATTCATTACTGACATTTCTTTAAGTTAGTTATGCCAAAATAAAAGTAGATCTACAGAACAGGTCCTTTCAAATTCAAAGACACTATTTCCATAGTTTAATGTTGCACTCTAATGAAAGTCACATGGAGTTTTTAAAACCTGTGTCTTAAATTAAGACAACAGGTAGAGTAAGAAGCTATGAAGTAACCTTTAGAGGAACACCTTTAATGAAGAATTTGCTGTCAGTTAAAGTACATTTATTTCTTTACTATAATCTGTTGCATAAACTCCCATTATACACTGTCCACCAGATAACAGTGGCCTATCATAAAAGCCAATTAAATATACCAGAATTGGGGAAGACTACAGCCCAGGCATTGCAGATCATTAGTAGCCAGCAAAACACACCACTGTAGAAAAATGCCACTACCCTCCCTGGTGTCAGCCATAGAAAGCGTCAATGCAGAAATTTTGCATATTATTGGAATAACTTCAAATAACACTTTAACACAAGAATTACCTTTGAATATGTTAATAAATGTACTGTTTCTAACCTCCTACATATTTTAACTCCTCTCAACTCTTCAACCCTGTTCTCTCTCTTTTATTCCCTCTCCTGCCTGCTTTTATCTGACATTCAATAACACCGGAAATGTAATCTCACTCCATCTTAAGTGTTCGATAAATTAGCATGTTAATAAAGTTTATTTATTAAAGACCTTTATTATCGGCTCCTGGGTTTGATGGAAAACAAAACTACTTCATTATGCTGTATATTCACAAAGAGAAATTTAATATATAAAACTTGTTTTTTTAATTAAATCCCTAATTACCACTCTACATATTTTGGAACTGTAATTTCTTCAAAAGATCTCTCTCTGAACATGGTTCATCCTTCATCCAGATAAATTATTTCATATAGCACGAACAATCTTTGACTACAGTCAGAAAAAGGCTTTCCTACTATTCCATTAGACTCCTTTATACATTTGTATTGACTTAAAGAAAAATTTTGAAGGAGAGCACAAGAAAACTGCTTTCGTATAGTTCAAGTAAAGTCACAGAAAGAAAGAAAGCATGATAATCAAGGAAAACAGTAGTCTTCCTTTTAGATCTTCTTTCTTATTATAATAAATAACCTTTTAAAGAAAAGGAAACTGGTAATTACTCAACATCATCCCCTAAAAAGATGAACAACCTGAGGATAACAAAACACTTATTTTCACCCTGTATGAAGACAAATTAAACATTAGCATATTTCAGTATGTTTAATTACAATCTGTTCCTCATAAAAGGAGATGATGTTGTTCAAGGTTGAGAAAACGTTTATATATTTTTTAACTCTATTAAATTTTCCCTAACTGCTGACCAGAATAGTCATACTTGGTACTTCCCCCACCACCACCTTTTCCTCTCCTTCTCATTCATATATACATTTGGCTTATTAAATCAACCACATCACAATTACATAAAGGAGGACAGAGTAGTCAGCAAACAAAACATCAAAGACTTACCATTTACACAGATTTCAAAAGATTTGCAAAGGTCATCCTCAAACAGGCAGCCTAAAAACACAATAAAGGGAAAAATTAATACAGGCATCAAACTGTGGATAATTAGTGCAGACTGAAGATGTCTCAGGCTATTTTCTGCTCAACAAGAGTCAGACATTTGGTTGGCCTTAGGAGTCTAAATTGGGAGGAACAGACAGTCAAGAACATGGAAACAAGTCTGGTTAGAGATACATCTTACTAACTGGTTAAGTCCAGAATAATGGACTGATTGATGTTTTTCTTTCCCCTGCATACCTCCACTGAGGGCCAAGTTTCCTCTATGCACATCTCTCTCATATAGTAACACGGGGAACTTCATATTCTCTCAATTTTGAAAGCATTATACCGCAGCAGAGTAACACTGCAATACACTACAAAAATATACACCAGGAAATCAGGAGCTTCCTCAAGATATTTCTACTGCCATGATGAAACAAGGCTAGGAATCTGGTACAAATTGCTCAAATTAGGCTTGTATTTGGTAACTACAACCATAGACCATGGCTAGACCCTCAGGAGCGCTAACTCTTCGGAAAAAAGCTTAAAAATTAAGCCATCCATACTAACACTGCAGTACCTCCACAGACAGCCGACAAATCAATACAGTTCTAGAAAACACATCCCAAGGGTTTTTTCCCTTTATAGCAGGAAATTTTTTCCAAAACAGCTTGCTTTATGGGCCTCAAACCTCACCCTAGAAACTGCATGCAGGTTGGCAATCCCAGCTCATGCACTTATACACATCTTCATGGATAAAAGTAAAGCTTTCTGTTGCCTTGTTGCTAGTATCACCTAACCAGGTAATGAGACAGTAGTTATTACCTCCTTTATCTTCAGATAAAACAAACTGCTGATGATAGTCATGAGGGCAGCAGAGAAGTGGGCAGGATACACCTCTGCCCCACACTGGGGGACAGGGACAAGGACCAAGTACGGAAGCAACATCCTGTGCCATTGTTAAGGGCATGCACTCTTAACCCAACTAGTAATTTCTTTGTTGTGTGTTTGTTTTGTTGGTTGTTTTTTTGTGGGGTTTTTTTTTTTGAAAATATAGAGAGCTAGGACTGGATAGACTCCAAGGAATGAAGATGTATTTTGAATACATAAACTGCCATATTATCACAATTAAGCCTCTCTGGGAAGTACTTTCAGCTTACAAATGGACACAGGGATTTATCAAAATTAAGCAGTCTTAAGCAGTTTCACACTATGCATCAAAAAACAGCCAGGAACTTCACCACATCTAAACACAGGAGCAAATTCTCCCTCCCCAGCCGTGCCTATGCCTGCAGAGGCACAGAGTACAAGCATCTCTATTCATCAGACAGTCAAATGGATTAAGTAGCTTATTCTTACAAAACAAAATCAACCAACCAAAAAAACCCCACGCACCACAGGAAAACAGCAGCAACTGAAAGGCTCAAGACTATGTGTGTGAATTACCCAATTCCTAACCCCACTGAAAAAAGAGTTCAGGAGGATAGAGTGACTTATGTATGCCTGCATAGCCTTTCAGCAGGTAACTATATTAGCACAGCATTAAGCCTGGACTAATATACTGTGTCTCTCAGCAGGATTTATTAGCACAGTTCTAGGTCTGAGCAAGACAAGCACATTTACATGAATTCGAGTCATTTGGAGTACCAGCAGAGCCCCTTATATCGATCTCACACCTGCCTGCAACAACCCCATATACATAAGCAGATAATGAAAGCCTGCAATATGCACACTGATAAAAGCGTTCTCTTGTCCTTTTACCTATTCACCAATAAACTGTGGATACACATCTGGTAGCTTTTGAAAAGTAAAGGAAGTTTCAGAGCAGGAAAGGCTTCTTCAAGCAGAGTATGGCAGAAGAACATGTGCCTACACAAACTCTGGTTTGGGACTTATATTTGAAATGCATATGATTTTGCTCCAGACAAGTCTACTGTAACAGCCAACCAGCCTGAAGCAGTGTCTAAACCACCACCACCCCCCCCGACCTAAAAAAATAAATAAAAAAAAAAAATCAGCAAAGCAGAAGGATGCCTTAACTATACATTGACCCATAAAGAACTTAAGGCAGAAATGAGGACAGGCAGTGACCAAAACACATCAGCACAGATTATGCAGCACAAGAGGAGATCTAATTAAAGGCATAGTAATGATCACTGAGAAAAAGGAAGGTAAAAGGCTTCAAGTACTAATACAAGCTAGACAAATGAAAGTTGTACTTCAACATTGTTTGCAGAAAATTGAAGTTGTCTTTTCTAAAAGAAAAGTTTTAGAGTTAGAAAAATCCTTGGTTAAATGTCTGTCTTGTTTTCCTGAGAGATCACCAAAAGCCTGAAATATCCATGCCCAATGAAGGGCTGCCAAAGGTATCCTCTGATGGAGGGAAGACAGGTAGCTTTGTAGTTGATTTCCCATCCTGCAGTGACTGTGCCATTGATCCAAGAGGTGCTGGATGAGAAGATTCAACCAGGAACACTTCTAGTGCAGTCACGCATTAAAACAGCAGCTGATTCACCCAGACCCTACTGATTTTGAAACACCTTGGAACTGTGATCACAGACACCTGTTGCCCAAGGCCACTTGCTAGAGGTAGGCCATCCTATAGTACACTGACACTCTCAGAAACAGAAAAATCCAGATTCCAGATGAGCAAAATGAGTATACTCTGGTACAAAGAAATAAACAGCCAGGCTATAGCTCCATACAGAACTCCAACTCAAACACACTCTGATTTTGCTTGATATATTTTACATTATCACCTAATATATTTTCCATGAAAAGCACAAAAGAAAACTGATTTTATCATGGTTCAGTTTCCCTTTTAATAATGGTTGGTTATTTGATGATTACTGCAGCAAGGCATCTGACACAATTAGTCTTGGAAACATGTTTTGGAGAACAAATTAATGAAATCAATGCATCACAAACTACACCCATCTAAGATTACTCTAAAATAAAAAGCACCTCCAAAACTCCTTGAAAAATATTTTATTTCAAGTTATTTATTGCTAGAATTGGTTGTTATGTATATTTCACCCAACCAGTAAATATGGTAATTTAACTACCGATTTATCTTTTGTCATTATTTGCGCTGACATTAAGAAGCACCATATTTCATTCTAAATATCATCTACCTACTAATAGTAATAGTGGAAATAAGTCACCACTGAAGAGGTAAGTAGTATTGTCTCCAAAGAGCACTTAATTCTGTTCATGCCTTATGGGATCAAAATTACATTCCATTTTCTATCAAACAATCCCCCTACCAGGGGGATTCTCCCAAGACACAGAAACTGTTGATGCAATACCTTCAAAACCCACAAAAAAAACCAAAACACCCACAACCCGTACTCCGAGTCTTACTTCATACAGGAGCCCTGAAATAACAAATTCTCCGTGTAACCATTCAACCAGCTGACAGAGAATAAAACTGAACAGGTGCATATATACAGCTTTGTTTATTCTAGAATTCAAATGTAGGTTTGTTACTTCACTTGCATGAAAGATTCACCTCTTCTGCACCCCTTGCAGAGTCCCCACATCTCAGTAGTGCCAAAGAATGCTGGAGCAATGTGTTAGTTGTGCACAGGTGCACCAGCAGCCACCAGAAGTTCAGCTGATCATCCTTCCACCATGTAACCAAGGCACACAACTCTATGCCATGTGTCTCGTTAGTACAGGGAAAGTGGTTTCCCGACACACATTGGAGCTATTTAAAACCCAGTTAGCACAGCAGAAAGGATTATCCCATATAGTTGGGTAACTATATGGTTTTTTACATTCTTAAATGAAAGAGTTTGCAAGGGTGGAGCACAAGTCCATTAACTTCTACTGACATAAATCATGCACTTATATCTTCTTGATAATTTGCCACAGTGAATTCCAGAAGAGTTTACATGAGTGACGTTTACTAGAGGTCAGAAAAGTCCAGGATGACTGTGTAATATAAACCAATGTAGTGAACTTCCATACACCAAAGTAAGCAGGTCTTTCAGAGCGAATCAAGAAGAGTAAGTAAATGAATACCTAATTTTATCCTTGCTTCCAAGCACAGTCTTTAGTAGCCTGCAATTCTACTAAGTTGTGCCAGGTGTGAAGACCACTTGTATTTAATCCACTCATATAAACACACACATTTTCTTGAAGTTTTTTGACTTTATGACTGCATAAAATAAGGGCAGGTATCTATGCTATACATAGTGATATATTTACTAGCCAGGAAAAGAGATTCCATAGAGCCTCACAAAATCTTCTACCTTCCTTTACCTCTCCCTCTACCCTACATCTCCCTTACTGATACTCAGACTGTCAGCACAACATAATCACAAAATACTGTTGCAAGTACAGGACCTAAAAGTTTAAATCTCTTCATCAGGATAGTCTTCTCATGAAACACTAATAAAACTATTTCTTTTTCCCTTTCATCAGGTATACGCCAGTTCTGCTTTCCCAAAGACAAACTAGGAAGGTCTAAACCACACTGAAATACACTGTTTGAATACATAAAAGGTGCCTCTGAAGGGTACAACAGTCAAGGCACCAGCTAAAAATCACTTGAACTCCATTTAGAAAAAGCTGTAGTAATTCACATCTCATGAAAACAATTTTTAAAAATCCACTGATCAAGGGCGTTATATTAATGTTTATTTCTCTGTCCTTTTCCCCAGTTAACCAACCCAAAATGACTTTACATTACACATCTCTTCCAAGAATAACCAAAACCCATAAGCATTTTTATTAACTAAGATAAAAACTATACCATAGCCATTCTGCATAAAAAAATGCCTTATAATTATCAAAACAAACAAAAAAAACCCAAACAATTGGCAAGAGCAGCTAAGTTTCTTCTCTAGTTATCAATCATAAACAGGTAAAATACAAACCTCCTAAATCCTTTCTGTTGTCAAGGGTTCTCTGCCTCTTCTCTTCATGGCTCTTCATTCAACTGCCATGAGAACACCTCCTGTCAGTTCACATTTGCAGACCATAACAACCTCACCTCCTCACAAAGTCTTAGCCAGTATATGTTCCTTTATCCAAAATATACCAATGCTCATTAGCATTTTAAATAGTCTATAAAGAAAACTCACTGCATTTATCTGCTTCTTTCAGATTTAGTTGCTATCTGATAAGGAGAGCTTGGAGGGTAAGTTCTGCTGAACACTGCTAATGAGAGAAGCAAAAAAGGAAACACCTGGGAAAGCCAACACTGGGTGTGTCTGATGAGCCTCGTTGGCTCTTTAGCACCAGCTGTGAATGATTCTAAACAGAGAGCACCTGTTTATTTTCCTATAGTAAGATTAAAAAATATGGTCCAAGAATGACATTTTAAAAGTGCTCAGCTCACACAACTGAGAGAGGGATAGCTCTAACTACAAAAAAATCAAGGTAGTGCATAACAGCAATAAGGAATGATATGATGAACTGATTGGTAGGAAGAGTCAAACATGATTTTTGTGCAGAAAACTGAATGGAGAAGTCATCTCATTGAGAGAGGCATATTCCTCTCACTAATAGAGGTGAGAGAAAATTGTGCTCCGTCTGCTAAAGCTGTGATCTATCCAACACATCCTCATCTGTCTGCCAAATGTGTATGCATAACAAGTCTAAAATTACACAAAATTGCAAGAATGACTGGGGAAAATGTTAAGCTGATCACAGGTTATAAGCAGAGCCTCTCTCAGTTTCCTGGATTCTGTGGTTACGTAGGTGCTGTAGGTGTATGTACGTGTGTGACGTGAGCATTACTCATTACTCAAAACCTATCAATTGCACAGGAAAAATCAACTTTCAACTTTTTTTTCTTTATTTTAGTTTTATTTTGGCATTCACTTTGATAATAAATGTGGATATTCCCTGGCCCTACTTTTTAAATTTTTTATTTTATCCCCTTTTTAATTTGCATTTTTTTCTGTTCCAAACTCCTCCATTCTCCTTCTGAGAAGTATTTTTTCTAGCTCCTACCTATCCTCTTCTACGCTTCAAGAAACCATTGTTCCGCCACCAGAATGCACTCTCCCCTTTCTGTCCCTCCCAAGCACATGCTGTACTTGGGCACTGCCCTTCCTGCCTGTGCCTTCTCCTTTCACTCATGCAGGTGAACAGCATGTCTGTCACCTTTTTACCATTACTGATTGCTGGCAATTTCTGGGTCTCCAGTCTCACCCTTTACCATGGGTGTCCTACTCTTCCCTTCTTCTAGCACGCTCATCCATTCCTGATCTACCTCCTTTCTGGTGTGATGAACAGGAGAGAGGTAAAGAGACAGAGGGAAGAGAGGAGCAGAATTTTTTCCTTCTTGTTGTATTTATTCAGAGCTTTTCAGGAGTGGAGCAGGTTCAGCCACGTTCTCTCTTTCTCCTTGGATTGTCACAATATCCAGGATATTCTTCATTGAGAAAGGCATTTTATCAAGACATCAGAACTTTTGATGGTTTATCAAAAGCTTCTTGCAACAGTAGTTTAAATATGAAGGAAAAGCAAATCAATGTGGTCAAAAACAATATTAAAGGAGTATATAATACTAAAGGGGTTCTTTCTCCCAAGAAAGTGGAAAAAATACATGACAGCATAATATGCATTGAGCTTTCATCTTCTTCCTTTACTCCATCTTTTATGTTTTTTGAATGTAATAGGTGCCTGATGGTTTTGTAACACTTGAAACTCTTGAGAGCAGATATTTATTTATTTATTTTAATTGTGTGCATGTACAAAGTACAAAGTACAATGAAGCACTGATCCCTGGTGAGGAATCCAGGCCTTACTGTAATCCAAATTAACAGTCATAAAGATGACAAAAGAAATTCCTGCAGTGGTTAACTGAAGGACTGTGCAATGTCTTACATGAAAAGTTTCCAAAGTAAAGTAAGGAAAGATTTCCCATAAGTGTTACCATATGGTGTTAACGCTTCCACATCTCAGAATTACTCCTTGTTTCAATCACTTTTCATACACACTGATTTTTGTATATTGAAATATGACCATAGCCAGAATAATTCACCATGGAATAATTTTCATTTAAAAGGGAAAACATTAGTACTAAACGTATAGCCAAGATTTGCCCCTGAAGCCTCAATCACAGTACATATTAGGCCTTCAATTACCTTCTTTATATCACTTGCCCTTCAACATGTACGGATTGATGGACTAAAGAGGCAAAATAGTACAAAAATGTTGTGATGTATGATACTATTTTTCACTATGTAAGGGGGAGACTTCCTTTCTGCATTTAGAAAAAACCCTAACGAATACATCTTTCCTTTTGCATGTAATTAGTTGCAAGCCTGTCCACCTCTAAAGAACGGAATTGCTTTGTGGTGAAAATACTATTAACTTTTCTGATTACTAATGCCATGATTACAATGATGTAGGGCTTTTCTTCTGGGGAGCACTGAGGAAAGGTCACTACTAGGAATAATTGAAGATGTGAGCAGTAATAATAGTTCATGAGGGGAAGAGACAGGGAAAGGCCATCACTAGGAAAGATCCAAGCATTTCCATTTGCCCAGGGCTCAGAAAGAACATGGCATTTCATGGGCTGATACAGTCAATGTGTGTTTTGGTGTGCCTTTTTGTCATTTTTTCACACTGAATATTAGAAGAACTTGTGTTTTTTCCCATGAAAAATGACAATTCTCTCAATGCTACATTTCCCAAGTCTGTTTTTTCAGCAGAGACCACCACTAGTTCAGATAATTTCAGCAAATGGGCAACACAGATATAATACTTCTGGCAAACAAGTAGCTCCACTAATACTTCATTATGTTGAACACTAAAATGTCCTCCATTTAAATAAAAAAATGCAGATAAACCCAGTATTGGAGAAAAAATAGAAGATCATCTAAAAACTAACATTGAAATTATTACTTCTTAGGTTCAAGACCAAAATCTTTCACCTACACCGTTAACTGTGGCAGGACGGGTCAAATTGATTTTGCTCAAGTAACTCAGCCCCAAGGAAATGATCTTTGCCATGCCCATATTGGGACAAAATTAGGATGTCTACAATGTAAAATGTATAATCTGTTCCTTCAAAATTAGTAGATGTGAACTGAAGTGCTCACAAGTTGTATTAAAAATATCATAAAAATCCAGACCTGGCTTTTAATAACTTCAATTCAATACCTTCTACTGGTGACCAGTTGCTAAAATTAATTTCCTTACTGGGCAGTAAACTAAAATCACCCAACACCCACTAAAACCAGAACTGTGACCCAAGCAAAACTTTTTTGCATTTAGCAGAGAATTTGAGGGCTGAACACCATTGACTCAAAATGAATAATTGCACTTTGCTGTTTAAATACATCAAAAAGGAGCCTGATTTTTTTTCCCTACTATTGCCTGTCCAGTATCCTTCCCCATAAAATCTGTGGGCAGCAAGGCCCGCTAGTATTTCTTATAGCCATTAGATGTTAAAAACTGAGGCTTATATACAGCAGAGTATGATGTTATAGGCAAAGCACATAAACCAGCAAACATTGCCATTTAGTGGCCTCTGTCATATTTATTCTGTGAAAGAACTACTGTCATCATTACGTCTGTCAACCTCATTTTACCCATCAGTAACTGTCAGTCTATTCCTGTATATTTGTTCTACAAAATTGCAGAATAGAGTGAATTCTAAGTCCTAATTATAACATAATTCTAGCCTTCTTCCACAGTCAGAGTTAAGACAAGCTGGGTCAAAGAAGTACCAAACCATTAGTTGGAGGAAATAGGAACTATCCGTCGGAGGGTTACGTGTTTTGGATGATAATTCTTTCAGATAAAATTTTCCAAAACACTTAGGTGATGAAGAAGCTTGTGTCCCATCATCTGAAGCTAATCAGCCTCTAAGATGTACAATCAGTGACAGTTCTTTTAAAAAATAGTTCTCTAAAGTGTCTCATGTTTTGGGAAAACTCCCAGTATTCATATAATCAAAGAAAGGAAAAGAGAAGCGTTTATCATTTTCCTCTAACAAGCACCAAAATTTTGTCTTCATTATTTGACAGAAAATCTTAATGAGTATCTGCTTGGTGCTTGACAAAACATAACCAGAATTCACAGCAATTCTCATCTAGTTATACTTCCTCCAAAAGTAAGTAATTACCCAATATTCTGGGGTAACGCACCTCTCCCAACACTGTCTTGAGCAGAGTTCAAAGGCAGAAGCAATTTGTGGCAGAAGATCTCCTTGGAATGATTGGCTTTTCTGTTCTGTTTCATTTAGAAAATAGTACAGTGATGATGCCTGTGCCCACAGCTGCAGTATGGCCAGTACCTGTCACGTATGAACCCTTCTTTTTCCTTCCTCATTCTTCTTAGAAAATCACTCTCCTTTTTGTTCCATCTCTCTTTCACAGTTAATTTGAGCTGAGTGAATTATCATGTGGACCTGGCAAAAACAACTTGGGAAGGAAATAAAGAATCTTATAACTCAGTGGAGTCTGAAGAGCAAGGGGATAGTCTACAGTCATTTATTACAGAAAAGTAATTCTAATTTAGACAACAGCACACGTGAGTTGGGAGCTACTTTTAACAGATGAGCTCCAAACAGGGAGACAGGATCAAACCAGTAGTCTAAATCTGTCTGTTTCTGTGTATCCATATTGAGGTCTGCTCGATATTGAAAACACTTTAAATTGCTATTATTATGTGTTGTGTGTTTGGAAAAGCAGCTTTATACGTTTATCATGCAATTTTTGAATCATACTATAATGTTTATTTAGAGTGCTGAAATCACCTAAGTTCATGTAATGAAAAAGACTATTATATATATACTTGATAATTTCTTTAGTAAAGAGTTTAAATAGTTCAGAGTAATCCACATTAATTATTAATGTATTGGAGAAAAATACTGGAAGTCAATGCAGAAAGTCATAGTCCCTTATAGTCCTTGAAAGAAAAAGAATAATATTTAGTAAAATTCAATGGACTGTGGCACCAAGATGTATCTATATAATTTTTGAATCATACTATAATGTTTATTTAGAGTGCTGAAATCACCTAAATTCATGTAATGAAAAAGACTATTATATATATACTTGATAATTTCTTTAGTAAAGAGTTTAAATAGTTCAGAGTAATCCACATTAATTATTAATGTATTGGAGAAAAATACTGGAAGTCAATGCAGAAAGTCATAGTCCCTTATAGTCCTTGAAAGAAAAAGAATAATATTTGATAAAATTCAATGGACTGTGGCACCAAGATGTATCTATATAATTTACCCTGGGAATTTGAATTGCAAATGAAGCTGCAGCATTCTCTAGTATGGGCCAGAGTTATGAGAAATAGGTCATTCAAGGATATTAGTAGCACATCAAAGTTAACAGTACTTGTGGAGATGCCTAAAACTTTTTGCCTTCCACAGAAAAATGAAATAATTTTATAAATGTTTATGTACTAGACATTTTTTCAAGCTACCAAGATCTCAGCTGTTCCAATCAATACAAATTACCTCTTGACATATAATCAATGTGCAGCACCTCGTGGTTTTGTTCAGGTCTGTTGGATTTACAGCGTATGTAACTGCGCAGAGGGGCATCACTCCGCTTTCTTGTCTGGGATAGGTGTTAAGGGGCAGACTTGGGACAATACTTTGTTAATGCTGAAAAAGAATTAAATCTATCTTGTATTGATTCAAGACTCATTCCAGACAGTAGTTTTAAAATCATTACAGAGTAAAATGATCCACTTCTACTTACTTTGGTGAAATTACGCCGATTTCAAAGAAAATCTGGAACTGAGAGTGAATAGTCCTGATTCTCACCAATAAATGTGCTCTAATTACTCCTGACTCACCCTGATGTATCTGAGGCTGGCATTAGAGCCAGCTGTCCCAGAATACATTATGCTGTTGTCTCCATGAAGTAGCTCTTCCTGCCCTTTGATACCAGTGAGATGTCTTTTTTCCCCAGGCTAGCTGTTGAGAGGCAGGCACCATAATGACACCTATCAGAAAAGTAGCTAAGAAAAAGACTAATGATTAAAGTAATTTCGGGAGGAAGCCAGGAAAACTAGAGATAATTCTGAAACATGTAAAATATGATGCATGTGGAGTAGCACCAGAATTCATATTCTGGTTCTTTCTTAAAAAGTACATAAAAGACAATTTTTCTGTCTCTAGAAAAAAATATCATTAGAAGGCCAAACCTCTCAGATTCTAGAAGTTCATCTGACTGTTCAACTTCTTTAAACACCAAGAAAAAACTACCCTTGGGAAAATTCATTATTTAGGAAAAAAAATATCTGAAGCCTGTATGCCTTCAGGAGTTTATATAGGTGCCTTTCACCATTAAGAGTAGTCAAAAGTAATTACTATATTATAGCCATATAGTCACCAGGTCTCATTATCTTAGCATCTAATGTCTGTTGATTCTGATGGAATTGAAGTATCTGAGCAGCTTTGTGAATTAGGGCCCCAATGCCTACTTTTTTTTTGTTCATGTTTATTATCTTTGTTATTTTTCCTTGGGCAGTAGAAAGAAAAATCTTCGAACTTTTATTGAATAGATAAGAAAAAGATGTTAACAAACAGTTGACAGTTGCATGTCCCCTGAATATCTGAATGTCATAAAGAGTTGATACCAAATTACTTATAAGCCAGACATACTAGCAAGATTACCAGGCTACAGTCCAGCAGACTAGAATTCTAGTGTTTATCCTAATTTTTCCTGCTAGGCTGGGCAAATCCGTTCACTGCAACTTTCCCTCTGTATTTTGTGTGCCTTCTCCAGTTAGATGCTAAAATTTATGATAGTTATCATGTGTTTATAAGTAGTTAGCAAAACGGGCGAGCTTGGAATGCTAATGATCATTGTAATACAAATAATAACCTTTGTGTCCCTTCATTTATCTTCTCCACAGCTCACAGAAATATTTTGAACCTTAAAGAAAAGGAAGGAGCTGCATAAAGGTACTGGGAAGCATTCAGTGCAATGCAAACAAGCATTTCCTGAAGAGTATTGTTTTTAATGGCAATTTAAGTAAAGCCAATACCCTTTACCTCTTCTCAAAAAGTGCAGGGATTTCAACAGAGAACATGAAACAGCTCCTTGCCTGCCACTGGTATCTACACTACATGAGCTTTTGAGTTTATATTCCCTGAGAACTGGGGTGGGGTGGTGGCAGGGGACTGAAAAGTATCTCAGGGGACATTGATAGTTTGCAAACTTATTCCAAAGTTTCATTAATTCAAGAATGGATTATTTTTTTTCCTCCAAAAATGCTTGGTGATAGTATTTCACAAATTTCCAGACATGAGTCTTCAGTCTACAGTTGACTGTAGGTTGACTGGCATTTGCATAATTCTGTGAGACATGATATTCAATGAGGTTTAGAATCAGTCTGGCACCTCATATGGGAGCCTTCTTAAGAATTCTTAAATTATTTTAATGAACCAGTATTATTCAAAAAACTATTTTTTTTTCCTTCAGGATTTGAACTTCAGCCAAATCACTAAACCATAATCTTTAAAAGTATTTGTGGAGACTTTCTATTTGATGCATATCTTACAAATCTAATCTTGTGTTGTTTCTGAATTTAATACTCTGCAGACAGCAAAGAACAATGTGCGTGCAATGTTATATACACCAATATAGTGTTTATAAAAAATTCTACTTATAAGACTCTTAAAATAATAGCACAGAAACCCAACAAATAAATCACCGAAACAAATCAAAGCTTTGTGACCTTTATCCTCTGTTCTACAAACAATACATCATGCAGCAGAAGAACAGGAACAAGAATATTAAAATTATGAGGAAATGAATTTTTTTTTTTACAGTGCAGCCTCGTTTGACATGTTCTTTCAAAGAAACATGAGATTGTGACAAGAATGTCTGAAAGCTCTGAAATCATTTCATAAAAGGTATGTAAAAAAATGCAAAACATGGAAGAGTGATTACACACTAGTTATTACACACTTGTCTGTACAAGGAAACAATACACAGCTTCTTCTCTTCCTTTAGATTTGCTGAGATTAAAGTTTAACTATCAAATTCACATCAAGTACTAGCCTTTTTGAGAAGGTGGCTTCAGTTTCCTGAAGACAGTTAAAGAGCATCAGGTCAAGGACCAAAACAACAATCATTGTATCTACAGTTCTCTTCCTCTTGTATAATTTCCTGGAATTCTTCCACTAAGGGGCACATTGAAAAAAAAAAACTGGTATTCACAGAATGTGAGTTTATGTTTATTCTGCTGTTGAAAAACATGCGTTGGCAAACTCTTGGCTGGAACTTGGTTCAAGATAGCTTCAGGATCTCTACAGCTAAGAGGTTTTGTCCATCAATTCAACTTCTCTTCAGCTCTTAATGTAATGTCAGAGCAACTAAAACAAAATACTTTGCACCATTTTCTGTATAATCACCACAAACAGTTTTAACAATTTTACATAGCTAAAAACATGAAGTTAATGTGTGTAGGTTCAATAAAAAAACTGTCCTCAGAGTGGCCCAAGTCAGCTCTTTATCTTCCCAATTTAAAAAGAGCATAAGGACAGGGCACAACTGTGATGGGATGGGAGAGGGCTGCCCAGAGCTGACAGTGTGTGAACGTACCTGCATCCTCCGTACCTCCCAGAAAATCCTTACTGTGATTATACTCAGCAGCTCTGACCATTGACATCTGATAATACAATAGCATGCAGTTTATGTAATACTGGGTTAAAGGTAGAACAGACATATAAAAGATAATTGTTCTTGCTTTTAGTTGTAATGCTTTATTTACAAAGAGATATGAAAGTGTCCGCACATTTTCAAAACAACTGTGTATTAGAGCCTTTTATCACTCTGGAACTCCCAAGCCTTTACCTTCACAGTCAATAAAACCTCTAGGGGTGTGATTCCCCTGTTCTTCCATAATCTGTTCCCTTCTGAAATCTCCACCACACCTCTGTAGCCTGCCTAATCCTATGGCCCATACAGTTTACCGATAAGGACCTTATGAGCAGGACAGTGAGTTTAGGCCATGGATTATCCCCCCCAGCCACTACCTTTCCAGATGTGTGAACACCTTTATTGCTGCTACTCATCTGGTGGTACAGAAGGCTAACAGCCAGCCTCAGAAAAGATTACCCAGTCTTCTCTCCTTTTACAATCCACTCACTTTACAACATTTACATTCCCAGATGGATAACTGATTCTAGACCCTGAATAAGTTTAAAAAAAAAAAAAAAAAAAAAAAAACCAGAAGGAAAAACTTGTTTTTTTAGTATAATTTTTACTAAAATATCCTAAGAGATTTAAGATGACTCACAAACACCTAAAAATATGGAAGCTATTTTTCTCCTGTGTGTTTTTTCCTTTATGATGAAGGGAAGGTAAAAGTACTTTACTTTTGTTTCTTGTTATTTTCTGCTTAGAAAGTAAGAATAGTAACGTACATTATGTTTTCGCGTGAGAAGCTCCTGAATGCGTACCACCTGCATCAGCAGGAGGCATGGCAGATAAAAAGCACTAACCACACAGTTGCAATTACAGCTCAAAGATGAGGGCTAATCTTACTAGCTGCTACGTGTTAGTTCTCCCACTTTCAGCCAGTGCCATCCACTTTGCAAAACAGAATCAATGTTCGTCTTTGAAAACTACATATATATATCTGTATTATACATGTATGAATACACATATATTAAATATGCATATATTATACATGTACTATATACATAGGAAATTTTTTGTTACTATTATTATTATTACACTAAAATAGACATGAAATTTGTTGCCGAAACATTGGCATCTAATGCCCTCTGGGGTACCACAGACTTAGATACCCACACAGCACCGAGAGATATGGTTCAGGACTTGCAGGAGGGTCAGTCCTTTCTGCAGTGCCAGGCAGAATACCCACAGCACCCAACACAACCCAAGGTACCCATCTTTAGGCAACTGAGTCCATCCTTGTTTTCTAAAATAACTTAGATGAGCCATGCCACAAAAGTCCTATTTCTGCCAATTGGTTCTGCAGGTTTCTCTCTAGTGATCTCTGAGGTAGATGTCAACTGTCTAAGCACTACAATTACCTGAGATGAGACGTCTCTACTATCTTCTTTGAGATGTCAGAAAACAAGCCTAGTTCTTCAAAACAGGTAATTTTGTTGAGACTCAATCATCTGAATATCTTTGAAAAATACAGATTCAGAGGACAGAAGGACTGAAGAGAAAGGAAGAAATAAAAACTTTACACTTTACATTGTATTTAACTTCTTCATGAGGATTTAAGACTTGATGAATGTGTCTATTTGATACTCTTTTTGTTGGCATTGTAACCTTGGCTTGCCTGCTCCTGCATGCCTCATTTTCCAGTGTTGCATGTGGTCGCATTTCCTCAATATAGAGTGCAACAGTCACCAAGGGAATATCTTGTTCCTGGTATAGACATTGACAAGCCTTCACCGATTTTTGAAATAACAGGTCTGGATCCTAAATGTTCAGGACGATAATAGGAGTTAAAGCAGACTAGAAAAGTGCTTTTGCTGCAGAGGAAATATTGTTCCTCAACCAAACTCGGAACAGAAAAGCGAAGTAACTTTTCTTTCTACTTGAAAAAGAACAAATAGGCTTTCCCTTCCCTATATTTTGCTGATGTTGCACAGAATGCCTTGTGTGCAAGACAAGAAACTCTGCGAATCAGAAATAACTCCACACCGAAAAGCACACAATTTTGCCTAGAAGTATTATGGTAGAGATGGAGGCCAAGCAGAAGAAAAAGTAGGCCCGCTTTTGCTTTTAAAGGAGAAGGCATGACACACCTAAATAACCTTGCATTATATTTTTAGGATCCATTCCTAAAAATACTTGAAATTATCTAAATATCGTTGAATATTCGTAGAAAAAGAAGTCTAAAATATGAAGATTTTCCATGGAAACCTAAGTCTCAGAGATGCAGTCACCATGCCAGGTCACAAGTTTGTGTGATGAAAACAAATCTAATGGGTTTATTTTTAAATACAGGCATTTCATAATGAATATTCAGCAAGCCAGCTGCAGTTCAAAAATCATCCACTGAACATAGCCAGGAATGGCTGCAAATAATCATTGCATACATGAAAAAATCCAGAATATTCCTCTCAGATCTGCCTCTAGCCTATGTATTTGGGATTATATTTTTTTTGTTGTGTGTGTTATGTATACCTAAACAGTATTTAAAAGGCAGTTTAAAAAACTAGCAAAACACTAACAGCACCTCTGGAAACACTTTGGATTTTGATTCTAGAAATGTTCATCTGCCAACTTAAAAATGTTCATCTGTGGAATGATTTAGAGACTTTAGCTTGGTTTTTTTTCTCTTTTCAAATCACTGGGAAGGTAGAATCTCATTCTGCACTTCTGCAGTAACTATTATATCTGAAATTGTTCTAACAGCATTTATCCTACTTTATGCTGGCTGCTTAAAGAACAGTAGGATAAAGGAAATTAACACTTCAATCTTCTTTGCAGTACTATTTAATCACTGTGAAATCATGGGGTAATAAACCAGTCTGTAAAGAAGACTGTCATCAAACACACACACAAAAGGTAAAATAATTAAAGTACAAAATTCAAGCAGGACAGCAGTCACCACCCTCAAACCAGGATGGAGGGCTTCACAATTGTTTGGGATAAGGCACTGATAGTATTTCTCCCATCTCTAAAGCTGTTTTAACTGTAAATGGAACAGTGACATTTCGCCACCTAAAAATTAATGGCAAACTCCAGCTTGTTGCAACTGGCTCAGAGAATGTTATTCTGTAGATTTATACTAATGATCAGAACATAAAATTTTATTGCCAGACAAATGGAATAGGTATGAGAGAGTAACAAATAGCTTATTTTTAGACAATCATCTATGCTGGTAATAATCAAGCTTAAAAAAATGATGCAATCTCATTCATAAAAAATTTCTAGACATTTCTCTTTTCAAAATATAAACTTGGGTATCACTTATTAAATTATGCATTCTGCACAGAACAATAAGAAGATCTAATACCATATAAAATAGAAAGTAGGCATGAAACTGAAGATTCTAGTTATCTAAAACTTAGTTCAGAAGGTTAATTTTCAGTTTGACAAGTGAGAGATCCACTCTCTATTTCTGTGCCCTGCTACATCTGAATCCCTGAATGATCTCTACAGAAAAAGTGCGAAGGAGCAAAAATGTAAGGCTATTTCAAGTCTATTTCAAGTACTGTAGGAGTTTGACAGTATTTCATTTTTCAACATATGCTAAAACACCGTGGGATGACTTTATAGCTTCTGCAGCTTCATACAGATAAATATGGCTAGATAGGATCTGGATGTTTCATGCCGTCAGAAAGATGTAAGGAACAGCACCAGCAAGTCACTTTCTGCATTAGGGTTCTTATAGAGAACAGCAACGCATGAGCCCTCCATAACTAGTTACAGCAGCAGGAATCCAGGCACAAAGAAACAGAGATCACATCCAAGCTCATTTGCCCAGTTCACACAGCAAGGCTACACAGCGTCTGAATTGTGCTTTACAGTACCAGTAGGCAAGTTCACTCAGGGCCAATACCTCAAACATTGGTGCATGACTAATTTATGATGAAAAAGTTTCATTTTTAATGGAAATGAGTCAAAGCCAGGAGAAATAATGAGAAATGAAAAAAGAATAAATTCCTATTATGTGACCCAGTTCAAGCTCTGTATATGCCATTCCTGCACGGTGAACTTTTTGCTCCCGTTTTGTTTCCAGTTCTTCTGCTCTGCAGAAGGCAGCACTACTGACCAATTCCAGCTGAGAACTTTTCAATTTCCATACTCCAAGGGCTCTTTTCTATCTCCTCAGCTCATTAGAAAGAAACACAGGCAACAGAAGATGGAATGTTTTTCTTCCCCTTTTATGACAGCTGCCATTTGGTCAACTGAAGTGGCACCGCTAGCACCATAAAATCACCAGCATGAAACCTAATGCATCCCACAATAGCATGCAAATTTTAAGAACATCAGGCTGGCCATTTGCATCAGGGGAGCTCTGTCTGAACCTGGATTGAGGCTCTGAAAGTGGCCATCAGCAGATGTTCAGGGAGAGAGCATCGGAAAACCTTTCCAGTGTGAGGCAACACGCTGTTCAAAAACCTTGAGTGAGAGGCTGTATCCGGACTGTGATGTCTGAGAAGTATCAATTCCCCTTCATAGCTCATTGAATCTTTTGGCTTCCGTGAGACTCCTCAAGGCCCTAGTGACAGGCAGGTAAATAAATATTATCTACTTTTAACAGGCGGAAGAAAATGTGTTCTATAATGTGTGCCAGATGTTGTGAAAAGTAAGCAATTAACAGTCCTAGCAGTGGTCTATGTGCCACTTGTGTATCTCTTTTTGCCTTGAAGATCTTACAGTCTAGGCAGATGGCATAAAATACTCCAGAAGAACAGAAAAAATGTCTAGCTTGACACTTGGTAAAGTTATTAATTTTTTTATTTTATTTTATTTTCAATATAGGAGTGGGTGACTGGGGTTTTTTTCTTCTGTTTTAATGCATTAGGCCTTCTGGTTCCTAATATCTGATATAACAGTTAGACCAAAAATGTTTCCCTGTTTTTCTCTTACTTTCTCGGTACATCACCTTTCCCATATATAATAGTTAAACAGCTACCAACAGAAGATAAACTACTTTACAGGCCAGAAAGAATTACCATCTTCATTATCATCTAATTAGATCACCAGTAAAGTGAAGATAATATCATGTTCTTATTCTTCAGCCATAAAATAGGTTCTAAGGTATAAAAGATTGAAATACTAGAATTTAGGCTAGGCTGGAAATCAGGTTTCAGTATATTTAATCTTTTTGCCTTTGAACAGCGATTTTTACTTTCAGTAATTTCAGAGATTGATTTCTGGGATCTAAATGCCAAGGAGATTTAGCCAGGGTCGGGTATTTTATGTTAATATGAGGAAAGTTATGCAAACATGCACTGATTATATCCAACTAACAGCATTTTTCATGCTAATGAAATTTTCTTCCTTTATGCACCAAACAATGTTTTCAATTCGAGCATTTAAAAAAAAAAAAAAAAAAAACCTTTATTATTTCATTTATCCAAGCAGTGATGTGTATCCAAAGGAAAACACAAAATCTATGGTGTTGGTTTTTTTTACTGTGCTTTGATTTACTGTAAAATTTCTGACTTTTCCTTTCCAACGGGTAAATATATGAACATACACATCTAATTAAAATATTTGAAAGGACTTGCCACAGTTTTCCCAAGCACATCAATCTTTTGGGAAGAACTAAACTTGGAAAGTTTAAGCTCTAGAGATGAAACTTTTCTGAATGTATCAGCATGTGATAAAAGGAGGCAAGAACAGAAACATTTTATACTCGCTACGTAACCTGTGCCACCTGCTCTCCTGTAAAAGTGCTCGGTTTTTTTCTGCATCGCCTCGCAAGTTTTATGTGAGTAGAATCTTTTCAATACATCTGAGGATTAATTAATATTGCCAGTTTACGTCTAAAGCATAACATGTAATATTTATAATTATGCACTAGAGGTCTATCACTTTTTGTAAAGACAATTTATCCCACAAAACAGCACAGTGCACCTAACCGTAGTAGTACTGAACCAAAATGCCAAGGGGTATGAGAGTTGTCTGCAGTTGCTTATATTCAGCTTTCCACATGATAGCTAATGACAACCACAACTTTAAACTTCATTGCAAGAATAATTACAACTTACATATGGATTTAGAATTAGAAAAAACAGAAATAAGTATCAGAATGTATATTTCCAGCTAAGCAACAAAAAAAAAGACTGGTGTCTTCATTACATGCTCAACAGAATTCAGAATTGCAAACCTTTGGGAAGGAATAAAAGATGTTTGCAACCGGTGCTCTTCACAGCACTTACAAGAGCCTCCCTCAGCAGGAGCCTCTCACCGATGGCAGAAAAATAACAGTAGATAACGTTTAAACTGATTAACACATTTGTGCCTTCCCTGTTCCACACACAAGAAATTTTCGTTCTGCAGAGGATGACCTTAAGAAAATGAAGTAACGGTTCATTCATTTGGTGAGTATCGGTCATTTTGTCATCCGCCTAGAATTATGTTTGAGAACACTGGATAAAAGGCATAAAAATTTACTATCTCCAAATGCAGCCTACTTGAACTCCACCTATTTTTAGCTACTTGTGCTATTAATCAGCAGCACAGATCCCCACTAGGATAACAAGACCAAGTTCCTGACACTCAACAAACAAGAAATGGAACAGAAAACACAGCATGAGCAAACTGAAAGTGACAGCCATAACAGAAAACAAAACAGACCACAAGAGAACCTTGCTTTACAGAAAGAGAAGAACACAAACTTCCCCATAATAACAGTGTACAAGTCATCAGAAGCCAAAGTAGAAAAGATTGTACTAAAGCAAAAATTAGGAAATCAAAAAGGAATTCTGGAGTGCTAAATTAAAACAAGTGTATTATTCAGTGTTTTGGAAGGAAGCATAAGCCCCCAGAAATTTGAAACTAGAAATCAAACTGTCAATGTACAAGAAGACCAAGCATTACAGCAGATTTTTTTATGATATTTGAGAAATGTTTACAAAATGAATTTGCTTTTACTTCTTCGTGAATGAAAAAAAAAAAATAGACAAATTCAGTTAAAATCCTATATTGAAGATATTGTCTCCATCCTACAGCTGTATGACCTTCAGACTTTCCCACACACTAGTTGCATTTCATGATACCATCATCTCTGCAAACACAGGTAAACACACAACAGAAAAATACAAGGTCTTACCTGAACTCATATTTCTTGCACCTTATAACTTTTCTCACGCAAAGGTTGATTTCCAAAATAAAAATTAAGATATTTTTATTACCTTGTACACTTTGCTCCTAAATATTCTTCCCAGACAATATACTACTTGAATGAGACAAAGCCACATGCTAAGAATAGAAGAAACAAAACACTGGGCATGATAAATAATACACAAATTTTAAGCACAAGTCAGAAAGCATCTTATCATAGGCTTCTATGTTTAAACTGAATTTGCACTATACATTTTCCAGTCATCTTGGCATGAAAGGAGACTTTTGAAAGAAACTAGTTCCTAGTAACTTTTTTTTTATCTAAATGTTTAAAGCTTACCTTGATTTAATTAATCTGTATAGTTTCCTAGTGAGGAAGAAGTTAGATCCCATAGATTCAATTACATTTCCATGCCAGGAACAAAAAATAATATATAAATAAATAAAGGGAGAAGTTCTCTGCTCAGCCAGAGAAAGAGATGCTGAATGAATCCAAGGCTATCTAAAATATTTAAACCCTAAGTAAACCTTCATCAGTCACCCTAGTAAGTTCTTAAATTGCCAGGTGACAATGCATCTGCTGCACACATCTTTTCTTCTAGAAAAAAGAATGTAGAGGGCATGTTTGCCATACACCATTTAACACCGTCATCTTAATTTGCTAGGAATGTCTTTACACATTCTTTGGTGCTAGATTGTGTACTGGAACCCTGAAAAATTACCTCAACCAGCACACTTTTTTAGCATGTGGGTGTACTGCTACCAAATCCAGTGGTGAATAACATCTGTATTTGAATATAGCACTCTTTATCCATAAAAAGGAGGGTCAACATATCATCTGAAAGAGGTAATAGCACATCAAGAGTCTGAGAGACCTTCTGAGTCCTCAGCTGCTATATACTTAGACTGAATTTCCTGTTCCCACTCTGCTCACTGCAAAGAGTGAAGAACAATATCCAAAATATTTAAATTACCACAGGAGGTTAACTCCCCAAAAGACGGAGCACAAGGCCTGAATACATGACAGACAGTCTGGTTGCTTTAGGGAGGAAATTTTGTCTACCAGCAAGCACCAGAGTTGTCATAGCACCATTCAAAACAACCAGAACAATCACCTGCAGGTCCTACACTTGCATTTCTTGGACAATAACATGATGGTAGACTGTATACCAATGTCTTCTGCAAAGACTATCCACTTCTCTTTTAGGAGAGAAGACACCTACATTTGTATAAATATGTACAAGTCAGCAATAAGGATAATTTTCTTTAATAATAAAGACCTCATGAACAACAGCTCATTTTTTACTGACTCTATTATAAAAATAGACTAATTAAGACATTGACAAAAATAGTGCTGTCTCCTAGTCAGCTGCCACAATTGTGTAAGCACCAGGCTTCAGGCCAGGGCAGTTTTGAGAGAGCTTCCACTGCTCTGACAAATAACCTCCTCTGCTCCACTGACAAGGAAACCGCATCCAGGCTCATCCCATTGGGCTACTCTGCAGCACAGGACAGGGAGGTTTCCTCAGATACTCATGGTTACAGGGATAAATAGAGGTACCTGAAATGGTGCTTCCTCTCAGAATGAACCCAAAGCATCATCACAGGCCCTACGGAGACCACAGGCCTCAGCCCTCAGCATTATATTACTGAACACCAATCTGGGAAAGCCAGGGAGGTAGATTTGCTGAATTACCAGCAAAGCAGGTGACCACGATTGTTTCAGTTCAGATGGGAAAGGCACATTCTCTGTGCCTACTGTTCTCACAGCCTGGCTGGAGTCAGCACTTGACTGAAGACCAGATGGCTAATCCCAAAGCCAGAAAAAATGAGGAAGCCTTTTGAAGAACATGTCATTATTTCCATTAAAGTAACATTTAGGATTTCCAACACAGAGAAGAACCCAACAGTGAGCCCCTTACAAGCATGCCACAGAGAATATACACCTTAATTACACATGGGCATTTCTGTAAATTTAAGGTTCAGGTATTCATTAAATCAAATCTGTAAAGCTAAAGAGCGGTAGATGTGACCATGTAACCTTAAACAAAGACTTACTCACTGAACAGAGATTGATTGAGACAGAGATCTGTGGGAAAATTGTCTCTGAGTACATAATTAAAAAATTATCACAGTGTATGTATGCAAAGGAAGCAATTTAACATAGGTGTTTTCCAGCTTAAAGTGATAAATGCTACAGCCAAAGATTTGGCCACATATAATAAATTTGCCACAAAGAAGGCTAATGGTTTCCTGAGCTACATTTGAGGGGCTTTGCCAGAAGGCTGGAGGGGTGATCCTTCCCCTCTACTCAGCACTGGTGAGGCCATACCTGGAGGACTGGGTCCAGTTCTGGGCTCCTCAGCACATGGACATACTGGAGAGAGTCCAACAAAGGGTCACAAAGATGATAACTGGACTGGAGCATCTCTCCTATAAGGAAAGCTGAGAGAGCTAGGGCTGTTTAATCTGGAGGAGAAGGCTTTGGGGAGATCTCATTAATATGTAGAAATATCTGAATGGAGAGTGCAAAGAGTATGGAGCCAGGCTCTTCTCAGTTAGTGCCCAGTGACAGGACCAGAGGCAATGGGCACAAACTGAAACACAGGAAGTCCTCTCTGAAAGTCAGGAAACACTGTTTTACTGTGAGGATGACAGCACTGGCACAGGTTGCCCAGAGAGGTTGTGGCATCTCCCTCTCCTAGTCATCTGGGCATGGTCCTGGGCTCTAGGTGGCCCTGCCTGACCAGGTGGGTTGGACCAGATGACCTCCAGAGGTCCCTGACAACCTCAGCCATTCTGTGATTCTGTGAAAAAAGCTAACTCACCAGCTAAGCTGAACTCAAAGAAAATCACTTCTGTGTGCCCACACAGAGTGGGTGTGTGACAAATGTGGCACAACAAATCCCCTTTAAATTCACACTTTTCATAATTCAGGTTATCTTTACGTGTGCACATGCAGAAAAACTCCAAGAAGAAACATTTTTGTATTTTGGGGATGTGTTTTCTTTACTTTTTTTCTGTTAAGGAAAAAAAAATCTAATTAACTGTAGCAAATCCTGTGCATCAGTAGCTGTCTGCTCTGTAGAAGTGCCTTTACCACTTAACCTATAGGACTATACCCTTTGCTAAAAGCAGTAGAAGATTGCGAGACTGGCACTGCATCAAGCTGACCTTGAGCTGGGAATTCATTTCCAGGAGTCCATTCTTTCCCCTCATACTACTTTAACAGATTTCAGGCTTTTCTTCTGCAAAAGTGGTATACAGTTATACTTGGATGGTTCATTGTGGTATTCCATTTTGAAGATAAAAAATGCAAAGAACATTTTCAGTTCAAAATTAAAAAAACATTTCCTTCTATCCAAAAGTCTAATCAGATTGCTAACGATTTCAGAATATTTATTCCACAAATTGGGGTAACAGAGCATCTTAGTATTTTCATTTTACAAATATCGAGTACCACATGGTTGTATGTATTTCTTAAAAAATTTTTCTACCTGAAGTTATAAACTACATGCAAGAATGTCAGCTAAAGCAACAGGAAAGGCACATTCCAGGAAGTGCAAGAGATCATCAGCAAAGACATTAATGTGGCTTGTGACACAATGTTGCACAAGAATAAAACAAAATCGAAGTAAATATTCCCTATTTGCTATCCTCTTTTATTTAAAATGGGTACATATGTAAATAAAATATCTTAATTCTTTAAAAATAGAAACACAATTTTCAAGTTGAAAGCATTTCTTCTGCTTTTTCTTATATAAATTCATAAAAATTTTCCTCTTATTTTCAATAATAGGAAGGCAAATGCACATAACTAAAAGGATATCACTATTTCAGTTTTAAGACTATTCAAGGAGAAGGGACATCACACTTCAGGGGATTCCAAGTTGTCAACAGTCCTTTATTTTTCACAGCTAGGTCTTTGCCAAACCATTTAAAAGCAAGCTTGCTATTTTGCACATCACTAACGCCTACCCATCCTTCACATTTCACTCCACTAGTGCCCTTTTGTATTATACATCAAAGCACAGACCTCTTAAATAGAATGTTGGAAAAAAGAGAAACGCTCTAATGTTACTTACATTCCATCACACTGTTACTCCTTGCTTTTACTTGTCCTTCTCTTTGAATCCCCTATTGATGTGACACATTGGGACGTGGATATACTACAGATGCAGCATGATTCATCAGGAGTATATGGCTCCTCTTTCAACACAAAAATGCTTTTAGAAGATACCCAAGTTCATTGACTCAATGTTTCTCACTAGGAGGCTGTTTTAATGCCGGTTTTCTTAGTTTTCTCATGCCAGAGTAGTGTTGCCATTTTCCCTGCATCCCTGCTTCTGAGGTCAAGCAGCATGTTATTAAAGCCCCTTTAGGTGTAGGCACTGGGCTAAAGTAAAATAAGCTTCTGCTAAAATCTTAGTGCTGCTTGCTAGACTCTTCGCTTCATTCTGCCTTCTTGCAGATAAAAACAGTATTTGAATTAGTTTTTTGAATTATATGAGTTAATTTTAACAAATCCTGACAATATTTGATCTGACAAACAACTGAAAACAGCAACCTAAACAGGATAAAGCAGTAAAAAGAGATAAAATGACAGGGGGCAAAACAAAAATAATCCTGATAGTTTCAAACTAAAAGAAAATGTAATTAAGCATTTTAGAAACAGGATTGGCAGAAAATCCTCATAGCTGGTAGAAATGTCATTGTGACTAGATCTGACAGCCATCTTGAACTTCTGACACCTGACAAGTTAATTGAGTCATTTGCAACCCATTACCTGCTCCAGCTACTTTCATTTTCTAAGAAAAAAATACCTGTCCCGGAGCAAATCCTTCTATGACACTAGAATATAGTAGCTCGTTGATGATGAGTAGCCTTGAGGACATTTTATTCTGGCTCTATCTTGGGAAGAAGAGAACATAATTATCTGCAGAGACACAGAGAAGGAAAGAAACTCTGGAAAATAATAATTCCATGAGCACTTAATACTGGCATAGAGTGGCATGATCACAGTCACGACTACTCATTCCTGCTCCTCTCCCCTCAGGCCAGTTCCAGCTGGGATTAGTTCTCCAGACCTGGAGAGGAAAGGGGCAGCACGAGGGTGACAGAGCAGGAGCAGGAAAGGATTGCCAGCTCCATAGAAGGCGGATGAGCAGGACAGCTTGTGTGGCAGCAGGGTAGTTTTGTGTTAGCTTAACATGTGCATGGAACTACGCTGTTCAGACTTGTTATACTGTTGCCAGAACTGAATAGTACCATTGTGTTTGATAACCCACTTCCTTGGAATTCTGCAAGAAGAGTATGCACAAGTACTATTCCAAATCCTTGACTGGAGGCTATGGCCAAACTTGAACTGAAACCCAACTCAGCACCTGTATTCCTTCTAAATTGCTTTCTCTCTCCTGAAAGTCCTGTGCCTTCTTGCTGCTTGCCACAGGATGATCTTAGCTTCCATGGAAAGATCCTCTTTTCCAGATCAGTTATTTTGCTCAATTACTGCTAGCAAGCAATGCTGAATGAGCTGCCATTGCCAAATCAAGTCATTCTTTGCAGCAGATATATTTGTCTGGAGTAAGTTTAGCTGCTGTTTTTACCCTTTCAAGATAGTTAGAGTCCAAAAGAACGATCAAACAACCCTAATCCCATGCATTTTCATTATTCTGAGTAGTTTTGTCAGGTTTGCTACTACATATAAAGGACATAGGCATTCACGTCAAAGCCAACATACATATACTCTGTAAAACAATATTAATTTTGCTGTTTCAAATATTTGAGGAAAACTCTGGCTTCCAGTTTTTTAAAAAGATTGTCTAGAACCCCCTGCTCGCTCCCTGGCTCAAGCAGTAACTTGTCAGAAGTTTCTCAACTGAAAACTTCTAAGTTACACTAACTTGTAGCTCTGGTGTGAATGCACAAATTTTGTGTAAACCAGACATCTGTTCCAAAATAGTAAAATCTTTCTCTCTATTTTTTTTTTTTCTTAAGTTGTAGTTTCTGGAAACACCTCTAGTCATCACAGAAATCAGGCAAAAATCACAGTTATCCAAGGGGGGTTAGGCTGAATTAGTGAAAAAAAAAGGATTACTACTGCAGCCAACCCATCAGATTTTATTGCCAGCAGTGAAAAACAGAATAAAATAAAAAATAAAATAAAATAGGTTTTGACAATAAACTTCCACCAGTCAAGATTATGGAAGAAAGCTGTAAAATGTGATCTAGAGCACACAAAAAGTGGATCCTGATTTTAGGAAGTGTCTCATAATTTTTCCAATTTTTGCAATACTGAGTTGCTATGACTGTTCAAATCTTTTAGATGCTACATCATTTCTACTTTTTTATTTATCAGAATCAACTTTCTAAATTCATAGCATATTATGGCATGTCTCTATCCCCATTTCTATTTGGAAACTACTATCAAAAATTATTTCACAGAAAAGTAGATAATGTTTTTAAAACTGTATTTGAATGGCATTCTATAATGTAAATGATGTATGAACAACAGAGAAGTAACCGGACATGGAAAAACTACAGCAACATAAAAAGAATTCAAGATTAGAGGAGCACACATTGTATGAAATGGAATGACAGAAATAATTACAACATACGCCTCAAATTTCACTAAAATTCAAAATTAAATTTTAAAATGGTCACTGAGAAATCAAGTTAGAGTGGCAGTGTTAGCACATTTATAAACCTCTAAAATTCCAGGGTGTAGATAGAAGAAATTACTTTTTGTCCAATCTGATTCATAACAGTGAAGAGTCCGGAGCAGTTTGCTTTAAAAGCAGTTCAGTAACCAAACCAAATGTGACAGTCACAAAACCACCAGATGAATGATAACTGCCTGCTGCAGGAGGTCAGCAGTTTAACTCATCTCTGGGTTTCCATTAAATTCAAGAGCTAAATTTAACACATCCACAGGACGTATTTAAAAGGAAACAGAAACATGTCACCTTATTTGTGTATAGGTGAACAGACGACAGAGATGGCTGAAAGCTGTGGGTCCTGAGAGATACTAAGTAGTAATGTGTCATAATAGTAAGTGATAATACAAGGCACAGAAAATATCTTTAGAGAATGAAGAATACATTTTTCTCCTGGGCTGCTTGTAAATATTTAAAGTTAGGGAAAAGACACCGTAATTTATTGGTGATTGTCAGAGGAACAGAAGAGGAATTTTTCTCACCGGTAAATCACTGCTCTGTCTGCCAATAAGCAATCAGTTATTCCACACTATCGCATCTCAGCTGCTCTTACTTGTCCCTGTGATGCATCTCCACTTTGAAAAAAAGTATCTAAATACAAAATTTGTACTACTTTATCATTAGGGCATTTTTTTTCCTTAAGTTCTAATGCAGTTACTATTGTAGCTGAGTGGAAGGAAACATATATTATTGACCAAATTCTATCACAACATACTTTATGCAGAATAAAAATCAAAGTAATCACGCAGGCCCTGTGATGATGAAAGGCTGCAGTGCAGAGGCAGAAAACTGAGTCCTTTGGGATGGGACAGGTAAGGATGACATCTGGTATCCTGCCATAGTGATGCTCTCTGGGGTGATTGAACTTCATCCAGAGCCCAAAATGAGGGGTAAAAAATCCCAGATGACCTCACTTCAGAAGCAACTGGTATATATCATCACAGTTAAACCTTTTCTTTTCAAAGCTGCCAGCCCTGCTCCAGGCTGTGTGCAAAATTAACTACTTAGGCAAAAAGAAGAAAAATGAAGATGAATTAAGCCTAACAACCAGTGGAAAGAAAAGTAAGAAATTCTAGCAAATCAATCTGGAAAGGACTGATACTTTTAATCTAAAACTTTTCTAGATTGTGTTACATTTTTTTAATCTAAACATAAAATTATCATCAAGTTTCAATTAATATTATTAAAAATGTATTATCCGTATAAATAACTACAATCATAAGCATAATGAAATAAAGAAAATCAGCATCTCAAAAGTAAAATATAACTTTCATGCTGATATTGTTTCTTTACACTTGAAAAGCTACCTTATTTCTGATCAAAATTTTGCCAGAGCTATATTCCCATTCACTTCCATCCAAAAGCCTCATAAGTTATATGAGTTTTTTTATCTTAATCATTCTATCTGTATCAGGCTTTTCCAAGCTGCAGCAATTAATATAATTCTACTCAGATAGCACACACTGTTTCCAATTTTTTCTAATTATTAGCATAATTTGGAGATTCAGAACCACACGAGTTGAGGCAACAGGATCTTCTCATTTCATTAATTTTTAATTTAATTTTTCAAAGTATTTGTTTCTTTTTAGGTAGAATTAGTATCTGTGTAATCTCATGAATAACTATTGTTTTTGTTATTGTGTTATAGAGTAATTTTATTATTACTTTAATATAGCAATCAAGCAAAAATAAACCATAGGGTAACATGTTCTATTTGTATAAGTAGTCTTTAAAGGGAAAATACATAGTGGAGTATATATAGGCATAGGACGAATAAACTGCAGGTTTCTTGCTACTATTGAAACAAGGTGAAATTTTCCACTCCACTTGATGCCTATAAAATTGTATTTGGGTAGAACTGCCCTCCAGACTCAGGTACTTCATTGAAATCCTCTGTCCCACAGTACTCTTTATTTTAGAGCTGATTTACTTTAACATTTTGAACAAAATAGTAAAGAAGCTTGAAAGAGTGTTTTTCTAGGGAAGCACATCTGTTTTTTATTGATTTAGGAAACCTTTGTTATCCTTAAATTTCTTCACCCTTGAAAAGGTATGATTACAAAATATTTCTCAATTTTAGCAAAGTCCAAAAGGTAGAACCACAATTACTGTGAAAAATTGCTTTTATGAGCCTGCTTCCTATGAAGTTTATTTGACATTATTGCAAACTAATATTAGATTAACAACACTTAGTATGGAAACGGTGTTTGGCAACATAGAGGTTAGATGAATAGGAACACATTTCTCCCTCTAACTATTATGACTAGGGAACAAGATCTTAGAATTATGGTACAAGATTCCATAGAAATATCATCTCTGTCCTCAGTTATGGTCAAATAAATAAATCCAGAAAAAATCAGTGAAAGGATTTAGCTTGTTCCCCAGCTGAGGGGCAGGCCTTAGCTTAAGCCTTTTAAGACAGAAGGCTTCAAAAATCATAAGTAGGATGGCAAAAGTAAATAGGAAGAACTAAGTTCACTATCCCTTCAACCACAATAAGCAAATTTAAAAAAAAAAAAAATTACTCTTATAAAACTCTAGAAATTATTGCCCAAAAATGTAAGATAGTCTTTGATTTTGGACTCACTGAGCTGAAAATTTCCTGAAGACTAGCAAAGTATACCAGAGAAATGTGGCTTGCCCTATTCTTTTGTAGTCCTTTAGGTAAATGCTACAGGCAATGGGCAAAGAGAGTGTATAGGGGTGTATGGGTCCTGAGCGTGGCCTAGAAGTGCCCTTACCATGCTCACTGGCAGGTAGCAATGTTCCACAGTTAAAAATAGGGCCAAGGTTACACAGAAGCAATTAGAAGCCAAAAATATATACAGAAGTTCCAGATACTATTTCTCTGTAATATATGGTTATGCTAGGATAACCAGGATGTTCAGCTGGATACAGATATTGCAGTGAAGGGACATATATTTTAATTTGAAGATATAGTCAATAGGGTCACCAAGGCATTTTGGAAATAATCCTAAATTCTTTGTTTATAATGCAAACATTGCAGAAGTTTCCTGTGACGACTGACTAAAGGCATATCCTTCACAAAGAATGCTGTACCTGTGACAGGTAACCAGTAGACACAAAAGCCAACAGCTGTTCAGTTCACTCTACTTTAACTACCCGCATTTGATCAGCTGAAAAGCCCTCTAGACTTGACAGATTATATTGACTATAACGGGAGTTTAGATAACTAATGCATGTACAGACACCCACATGGAGACCTCTAAACATAGGTGTCTTAATCCGTAGCTGAATCCTGGCACATGTAATTCAAATCTGCCTTGACTATTCACATTTAAGTAATGCGTATTATAATGCTTTTATGACTTTATTATCTTCCAGCCAGGCTTTGATTGCTGACCCCATTTAGCTTTCCATATAATAGCTGTTTGATGATTTGCCAAAACCAAAATCATATGTACAGATTGTTCTTTGCTGAATTGATTGATTCAGGACTTATTTTCAAGATCATGTCTGCCCCATTTGCAGATGTTCTGTTCTTCTTAATAAGGACAGGAAAACTGACAAGTCTTGTTAGAAAATTCATATCACTTCTCTTCTGTTATTCCAGTCTGCAGCTTGTCTGAAAACTTGCTGCTGCTATTCATTCTTTTAGTCAGAACCAATAAATCCCACTCTTCATCCAATTTTTATTTTCAGATAGGATTTTCAAAGAGACCTAAAGGATTAGACTTCTCAGCTCTCATTAGCAGTCACTGGGAACCGGGCTTTTAACTGTCTGAAACTCCTTATCTCACTCCCATAAGCTTTCACATCCTGCAACTCTGACTCAATACAGACAGCAGGTCACCACTGAAGTATGGTTTAAAGGACTGTTTTTAAATCGAGGAGCTGCTTACCTGACCACAACCAAAGCTGATGTCTGTACCATTACAAACTTGCTGGCCAGTCTTATGATTCCTTCACACATAACTTGCAATGCCAGGATAACTCTGGGATGCTGGTACTTGTTCTTTCAGGCTGCTTCTAAAAATAAATGAATCGGGCCAGCAACAGTTCTCTGACCCTGGTATTGATTAGCACAGCATGGCTCACATCCATTTGGCTGACTTCTCTCACTCTACTCATCTCCTTGTCCTCCAAAACAGAAAGCTGAATTCTACCTGCCTCTTTGCAGTGGCCTTTGGCCCATAATATATCCCCAGTCCTTGCTGGGGATTGTCTGGAAAAGTGCTTATTTAACACTCCAAACTCAGCTATGGACATGAGCATGCCAGCAATTCAGCAGCATGGATGATCATCAATCTGTGCTCAGGCCCAGATTCTGTTCATGACAAGTTTATTAACAGAGACATAACTTCATGCTCCTAGAGTGTGATGCAGTTTGGGTGACAGTTGGATTTTTTTAGACTGAAATAGGGAGAAGTAGATCTCTTGATGGGTACATTTCACTGAAGATATTTTTTTTTTTTCCAGAGCAATTATATTATTCCCTGGGGATGTATCTTCCTCTGTCCTTTCTTAGGCTGAAGACGTAATGACATTCTCTGAAAATGGAGAAATCACTCAAAAATCACTTAGTCATCTCTTCAGTGTGGCGGGCTCTCTCTGCTGAGGCTTGGCAGTGTGAGTTTCAGAAGAGAGCCTTAACAAACCTCTTAACAAAAATATTTTGAGAGGTGTCTATTTAATTCACCATCACAGTATAAGTGTCAAAGTAAAAAGGTGAAGACCTACAGCCTCAACTACATGGAAGTTTAACTACGTCTTTGAAACAGATGCCCAAATCCAGACAGGAGAGAGAGGTTAGAGTTGCTTCTTCTCCACTCCCAGTTACTGCTGTGTATTTCCAGACTTGGTGCCTTGCTTCTCTTAAGAGTCCCATTTCTGTCAGATGCCTAACTCTTCCTCTTTCTTCTTTAGAAAACTGTTGTCTAAACCAAAATTGCTTAGCCAAACAATTCACATGCATTGCTAGCACAGGTGGTCCTAACAGTGACCAAGTTCTTCTTTGGATGTGGTCCTCAACACTTTTGCTGCGCTTTCTTGTCTAATTCAGATATCATTTCCACTTTTCCTATGCTATTCTCATTCTCAGCCCCTGGTATTTCTCTGGTTCCAGTTGTCTCATTTTGAAAACATCTATTGTTCCTTAAAAAACATGATTCTTTATCTCATGTTCTCCTTTTCACCTCCTTTCTTCTATAAGTTTTCTGGGGGCAAGGTCTTCCTTGTCTTAGTTCTGTTATCTCTCCTGCCAAACATTTAAAAAAAAAATCACCTGTTGCCTTATTACATCATGACTCTATCCCAATCAAACAATCCTCTTCTAGACACTCAAATCATGTCTTTTATACGAGAGTTCTTCCTTGTGCAAACCACCATTTCACTGCGATGCTCCCAGGGCTCTGAGTTCTTTCCTCTCCTCCTAGAAGCAAGGCAGCTCACGGCCAGCTCATTGACAGGAGCTGGGATGAAAAAATGAGCTAAAAGTGGTGGCTCCCCGCTCTGTCTCTTGGGAGCTGACGTTAAGCTGAGACCTTGGGCTCCAGCCTGAACTGTGCTGCAGCTCTGTGGCCACCATTCCAATGCCTGGGCACGCACCCAATTGATCCAGACCCTGACCCAGACCTTCAGACTTAATACCCCAACCTGATGGCAGGCCTTTCTCATCGCTATGGGCTTGCTCAGTGGCCAGGACTCTCAGCTAAGTCTGCAAGGTCACGGGCTCTGCCCTGCTTGCCTTGCTCAGGTGCAGTGGGAGCGCGGCACTGTGGGTGAGGCCGCTGCCTCTGCCAGCCTTGTTTCTGTCCTCAGCTTCTGGCTCGCTTTCCCTTCGGGAGCAGACTGCCTTCGCTGTTCCCTGGCAGATTCCTTCTGAGCCATTTTTCATTCAGACTTTTACTTCTGCTGAAATAGCACTTGGCTTTTATCATCCGAGGGACAAACACATTCAAACGGCTCTTGCTTCTTTCGTTATTGTTCTCAACTACTTTATTTAGATGGTGTGTATCAATCTTACTTCTTATGATAGAAGTAGGTTTTGGTTTTGTAATCATACAATCAGGTATTTTTTTTTTCTCTTTTCTCTCTTAGCAATCTTTCAGGAAATATGATGATTATAATCACTTTCCTTTATTAATAGGCATCTCCCAAGAGTCTGGCAATTTCCTTCTTAGCACTTTCTAGTGCTTTCCTTCATTCACATGCCTTTTCTAAAAAGGTTTCCTCCTTTAAAGGTACAGTTTCTGTTCTTAATTTGAAAACAAGCTTTTCTAGGTTTTCTCCAGTTTCTTTACTACTTCTTCTTGGCTTAGTTCTATTGACTCCATGGAGACAAATAATTGAACACAAATATGACTGTTCAGTTGCCACCTTTGTTTACTACTACTTAAAAGTTATTTTCTATCCACCTGCACTCCTCTTATAATTAAAATGTGAAGATCTGGACTTGGTGAGAACTGTTCAGTTTGTTGATACTTCTAGAAATACTGTCTTGTCTCTGACTTTCTACATTTTTCCATATCTACACAATTTCAGTTCTATTTCAACATGTCCTATTTCTTTTTAACACCCCTTCAAAAGACTGAACAGTCACCAACTTGTTTTGGTGCAAAAGCTATTTCATTGCTGTATTCTTCTGTTGTTCTTATCTAATTCTTTATCAAAGACATCACAAATAAAAATGGAAACATTAGATGCAAGCATCTAATTGTTTTCTTCACCTGAAAGCTCCAATGATTCTCTAAAGCCCCTCCTGTCCTTTCATGTACAGTAATAGATAATTCTTCTCCTTAATTTTATCATGGAGAAAGCAGAATACTTCTGCAAAAATGAGATTAAATTAGAAAGTACATGTAACCTTATTTTTAATACCATTTCTTTCTCTCAAAAACCAAAAGATTGCATTAAAAAAACCTGTTAATTTGGCCTTTGGATATGTTTTTATTGAGAACATTTACTACCAATGATTCAATCTTTTTATGAAAGAATTTATACTGTTATGACCTGCATTTGTGTGAAACCCTTTGCTCTGAGTCACTCGGCTGATGGCTACTTTCCAAAATACTGGAATTACTCACCACAAATCTACTGCAGTGACAGAAATCTAAGTTTTAAATAATGGATTTAGGAGCCTATATTATATTTTGGCTCATAAGATGTATTACCATAAAACAGACATTAAAGATACGTGCGCAGTGCAGCAAACTTTCAGAAATCAAGAATAGGGTGACACATGACATGAGAAATTTAAGGTTTTCTGGAGTTTCAGAAGTCAGTTGGGATCCAGTTTGTAAAAAGTTAGTCTTATGATCACAGAAATCTAATCTTTAACATCATAATTATTATTGCATTCAAAGGGAATGTTAATTGAAAGTCTTAATCTGTTTTTCAGAGCAATAAATAAACCTGGTGATAAATTAGAGATTTTCCTGATGAGGAAAAGTAACAGAGAATGCAATATGTTCTTTTCACCTTCTACCCTTCTTCTTCCTCCTCCTCCTGATATTTCAACTTTCTACCAGGTTCTGCATATTAAATACAGACCAAAGGAAGGCAAGGGAGGGCAACCCCGACCCAAAGGGTTTCCTCAACTTTCTCAGCTCCAAGCAGAAATTATATATTGCTTTCTGAATACAATAAGGGGAGAAGGATCTGGGAGAAATTTTGATAGACTGGCAGCAAAATTTTGAGGATGTCATTAGCAGGAGCAGGCCTGGGGGACTGGAACAGGGTTACTGTTAATAATCTTGCTGGGTTTTGTGTTCTTCATAATTCATTGGGGCAGAACTAGGCAACATTCCTAAGTTCCCCTAATTTTGTCAATAATTCACAGCAAAGCACAGAGCCAAGCTCATAATGAGAATTAGTGCCTTATCACTGCAATAAATTTGCTTCTTAAAGTTTTTAATTTAGGAAAATTGTACTGACTCCTGTGAGGTGTGGGGCAGAAAATAGAAGACAGAACAATAAGTAATTTTTTTTTTCCAAGGGCAGGGAAAAATATAAAATCTATTGCTAAAATGTTCATATTTTCAGTAAGTCTTAAATAAATAGCCATGGATGTCACTTGCAAACCATACGATGACAATTATGAAGAGAATCATGGCTCATGCCCCCATCTTCACATAGTTTTATTTCATTAGCATAATGACAGATGTACATTTCTGGCAACATGACTGGCGAAGTATACTCTGAGTGAGAACTGGACTGCTAACCAGACAATTAGTATTATGTCCTTTCATCATTATGCTGTTTGTATTTGAACAGTAAGATAACTAGAAACTTATCATATAGCTAGACTCCCTGTTCTAGAATGAGATCAAGATCCCACAGATTTAGTGGGAGGAAGAGGTACCTCTGCTTATTTTGGGGGGTTTCTGAGGATTTGGTAAAGTTTTAATTTTACCAAAATACCCTTTCATTCAGTCTTTTTCGATCTACATATGCCAATAACAATATGAAACCACCTGGAATACGATTGGTCTTAGTCAAGCCTTATGATAAATCAGGAAAAAAATTCATAAGAATGTCGTAAAAAAGATAGAGATTCAGCAATTTTGTATCTCAAAAAGTCATTTCTGGGATTTCAAGTCATGAATAGTCTCTCACAGTACACTGAAGAAGCTGTCTACACCGTAGAAACGAGTAGAAACTTGTCTCTGGCCTTTGGAGGACTTACATATTTGAGGAGTTTTTTAATATAGGCTTACAAGCACTGTCATAAATTATTCAGACTTGGATTTTATATTGGATTTGTTCCATAATGCAGTGATCAATCTGTGCTACTTTCAAAAATGAGAATGGCAGTTTGTGGGAATTACAGAAGTTAATAAATTCTGTTTTAATTGTTTCTAGTCTGTCACTCTGGGTCAGACAATGGGTCAGCCATTTGGCTTATTAGTGCAGACTGTAATCACTATGTTTTGCCGCATATTCAAGAATCAGTTTCTCGGTTCCTTTTTAGTTTTTTATTTAATGAGCTACAGAAGACCTTTCACATGTATTGATGATTCTGTAAGTCCATTCGCTTGCAGGTTTTGCTCAAGATTTCATCATTAGCAGATGATTACTGCTAACCCTTATTTTCTGCCATATTGCTCCTCTGTTCCCACTGCAGTCATAGAAAGGCACTTCCTTTGACACCTACTTCACAACCACAACTGTTTTAATATTAAATACCTTGCTAATTTTTAGTGGATTGAGAATAGCCTATTTTGCTCAGGAGATAGCTTGCACATAGAGCAGTATGGTCAAAGAAAATAAATGACTGTGCCCTCCAGCTAAGAATAAATGGCATCTCATGCAGCTGAAGTAAATGTGTCAGTAATACTATTACTGTTAAAAAAAAAAAAAAACCAAAAAAAACACAACACAGGAAAACTTTATCCAGGAAGTTAATGCATAGGAAAAAATATTCCTTATCAGTTTTAATGAGATGCAGTAATATACACCGACATTTCTCTTCTTAAATATTTGTAAATTTTTCTATTTGTTTTCCAATATCATTACGTCTTTTTTTTTTTTACTAGATTCTTTTCAATCCTAGTATTTCTCCCTCTACCTTCACACTCCTCATTGTATTGTTGCTGTTCTGAGCCTGCTCTCTTTCTAAATTTTGTGATCAGTCCTTCCAAAACTTGAATTACTTAAAGTTGATTATAGCATTCTGGAAATAGATATTCAGCAGTTGATAATAGTAGAGTAGAATAGAACAGAATATTTCCATTAGAAGGGACCCATAATGATCAGATAAGTCCAACTGCCAGCGGTATGCAACTATATCACGCAACTTAGCAGAAAGTTGCCAGATAATCTTCTAATATCTTTAAATATCAAGAATACATCACAGCTAGTATCCACATTAAAAATTGCAGATAAAAGCTTCTGGTTTCCTTTAGTGTAAATTACACTTTTAAAGGCAGTAGAGCAACGTATGAGAACAATATTCCTTCCAGCTTCAGGAATAGCATTCCAGGCTGCCTGGAAAAGGTATGGGATTCCCAAGATTTTCACCTGAATTTTGCTCACTAACTTCATTACTATCACATTTCTTTTTTTTTTTTCCCCAAGTGGAAAATTACTGACAAAACCCTCCAGCCACTCACATTTTATTACAGATACCACCTTTACCTGCCTTTCCTCAAGTCTCATTTACCTTGAACTATAATAAAAACGTTGATCAAGTTAGTGATACGTCTGTGATGATACTTCTGTCTTTTAGATATACTTCAAAATGCATTTTATACAATCATTCAAACATACCGGAAAGTTACCATCCCTTTTTAAAGTATAAAAATATAGGTATGGGCCCGACCCTATGCTGTCTTATTCCTAAAGAAGTCAGAACCTCTCAAAAAAAAAAAAGAACCTCTCATAAAAAAAGCTGTTGAACTTCTATCTGATGCTCCAGCCTTTTGCTCAAGTCCTGGTCTGTAATATATGTTGTCTTTTCATTAACCTTCCTATTTCCCAATAAGCTTCCTTTTATTCTTGGGCCAAGAGGACTCCTGTCTTCTGCCTTGGATATCATCCAAAGCATTAACAATAGTTGCTGAAGTTTGCTTAATACCTCAGTACATAAAATAGTTTTACTTTCTACTTCATATTGGCTGTCAGCCATCTTCTGTGTTCCCAGACAACACCGCACCTATACACCAGCAATAATACACTTTGGAAGAGCTAAAACTCTGAATATCTCTTCAGAAATACAGTTAATCAAGATGTACTTACTTGCATGACAGTCTTAGCGCTGTTTTTACTCTGGTATTTCACTGTGAGCTATCTATTTCCTGAGCAAAATAGACTATATTCATTCTAATCAATTTTTTTTACTGTCTTCTGTTGTCTTACTGTACCATATAAATGAACTCACACACACATTTTTTTTTCTATTAGCAGCAGTGGGAAAGAAACTGGTTTGGATTCCAAAGGAGAACCACAGGATGATTCGTTCACATTGATGAAATAAAAACCTGAATATTGAGTGTCTCTTTTAGCATTAACTCTGCGATTTAACCAGATTCGTCTATCAGGTTCTTTATTTTTACTGTATATGCTTTTTTTACATGTGTATACATGTAAAACACGTGTATACATACATGTATACATGTGTATACTTTAGGTACAACACAACGTGTAAATTTTAACTGATCAGATATGCGTAATGGCTCTTTGTGCTTTAGTTTTTTCTTTTTCATTTTAAATTTCTTGTGTTTTCCCAGTTGCTATGTGATGTTTTAAAATCAATTTATTAAAATGTATGTTTTCTCATGCAACTGCTTTATATTTGACTGGGCTTATTTGAAGGCTGTTTTCAGCTAAAGGGTATTGTGCTTCCACAGCAAGGAAGCTAAAAACAGTTTCCAGATTGGAATCACAGACACATCACGTGTGTCAATGTTGATCATTTCAACTCACTTCTAATAAAGCCTGAAAAGAAAAAAACATGTGAAGATAAGAGATGGAAAAACACACATCTGTGGAAAAATAAGCCTTTTCTATCTGCCCAGCCAGATCTGCATCTTCATTACTACTGCTTCACTGAGAACAGACTTTAAATCATAAATTGGCTTTAATAAGATGCCCGGCACTTTCTGTCCAAAAATGAATGTAATTTCCCATTAATTTTAAAAAGGGTGGAAACTGTGAGAGTACTACAATCTAGTTGGATGAGGAGAAATAGAGAAGGCTGAAGCAGAGTCAGTAGACTTGATATTTTTAAAATAATCAGTGAAGACATATTTTTCATTAAAATCCCCAACAAGGATGGGCATCTAACTCTTTTAGGATCCTAAGAGAACCAGTGCAGTCTTACTATTCTCCTAATCCATTTTACAGGTAATAAAGACTGACAAATCCCCTATTACAGAGATTATAAACAGTCAGTCTGCTACATATTTACTATGGAATAGCAACAAAGACACTTGCTGAGATCATTCAACATCTGCCAACTAGTTAAAACTAAATCACAGGAGATTTTTTTGGGATTTTAGCCAGTCAAGTAAGAATCTAAAATCTATGCATAACAGTCTGTCTCATATTGCTTTTGTATTAGGTCTCACACCTCAACAGACTGTATTTTGCATTTTTTCCTATTCTTTAAAAAACAAGGAAAAAAAGAAACAAAAAAACCCCCAAACCCAACATAAATCTGTATCAAAATCTGTCTAATAATGTCCTTCCTTGAGCAAAACAAAGAGAACACATAGTCTGAACTGCTAATTCTACTTTTCTACATCTTATCACTGTCCCTTACTCCAAGAAGACACTAAATATTTGAATTAAGAGCATGTTTCCTGTAGGAAGAGGAAGGCAGAGGAAACCACTTTGCACATGGATACTTGCAACTTTACCCAAATCAGAATAATTGACAAGTACATAATGTCTGAACAAAGATATGCAACAGAAGGAAAACATAGCCTGTAGTTGACATCTATAACACCACTTTGAGATGGTCAGAAACACTGTGTTCAGTTCTCAGCTAGCAAGGTGTTTCTGGCTGCATCTGTCATCTCTTACAAATCACTGATTCAGACTGCCACATACTAAATTATTTCAGTATATGTTTGTGGATCATTCAACCTGATATAACTGCTCCAGCCAGACACTGTACATCTATTTGCCTCCTTCACTTGTATCGCTTTCTGCGCTGTTTACACTTGGAAAACTGACATCTGTTTTCCAGGGACCGTAAACCACTATTAGCATTGCAACTAAGCATAAGTGTAGACCTGCAACAGTAGCAAAATCTTGCAGGGAAGCTAGAAAAGCCATACATACTAGGAAAAAACCCCATATGTTCCTTTCATACAATTAAATTCCTGTTCTTTAATATAAAGCAAATCTACTTAAATATCAGGCTTGGACATCACACTCAAGTTGTTATGTCTGTGCTACCAGCTCATCATCAAACTGAATATCTGCAAAAGATGCAATCTTTTCTGTAAGGGCCACCTCAAATAATCCATTATTTGGTTTCTGACTTTATCATATAAAGCTTTGGAAAAAGGCAAAAAAAGCACCAAACCTTAGACATTTACTATTCCAGCCTGTTTAATAACCAGATACAGATTTTTCAGCTAAGTATATAAAAAATCTCATTCAGGTTTTTTTCTTGCTGTCCTAGGGTTCAGCCAGTGGAGCTCAATGTCTCTTTTAATCTTCTCTTTCTTCATCCTGTTCTGCAGGTAGGTTTCAGCTCATTATATAAACTCAACAATAGCCTGTGAAAAACTGTATTTGACAGCTCATTCCAATCTATGCCTCTAGGACTGCGTAAAGCAGCAATTCTCAAACTTTTTGGAAATGTTACCCTACTTTGGTTGTCTTCTTGGGCATGATATCCCCCCTTCCTGACAGCTACTTAGGTTTAACCTAATGTGCAGCAGAGTCCAGGAGCGCCAGATTCTGTAATTGTTGGCAGGGGCTAGAATCCTCCAGGGCTGAAGCATGAGAAGAGGCTGTAATTACTTGCTATAGGTGTTGTAGGGAATTGTTAACTGTCAGCAATTAAAAATAGTTACTACTACCGTGACAAATGGAAATATTTGCCTCTAGTAATGATTGCTACTTGGAATTCTTCCTCCTGGACAAAATGAACGGTTACTGTCCTATCTGAGTAGTACTCCTAGAATCTCATCCTAGTGCTGCATGGCAGAAGTATTGTCTGTATGAAAAGCACTGATTTCTTACTCAATTTAAAAGTTAAACAAACCAAAAAAAAAAGTTTTCCATCATTCAGATTTAAATAACATTCTCGTTTTCTCTTTTTTTCCCCACACTAATCTGCACTACATTATGTTTCTAGCCCTTATTGGTTGAACTGTGACAGTACTTTATGTCAGATAAAATTTCAGTAAAGCTACCCCATGATTCTGGGGTCAATCTCCCAACTCTTGAATGACCTCACTCCTAGCAAGACAGTTCTCTCAGTATTTCAATAATTCGCAGATCCAGAATCAACACACAGTTGCCAGTGGAGCTGGCTTCATAATTCTGTATTGCACAAAGCACTCTGAGATGTGTAACAAACTGAGGGGTGTCCATCAGGCCTCTAAAACATAACACCTTCTAAAAGGCATGCAGTCTTTTTTAAATGTTGACATTTCATATGTTGCTGGTAAATTTAATGAAATAACTATTTAAAAAGAAAAGAATCAGTCTTACTAGCTGATATTTAAAAAATCCTTCCCAGAAAAGAACCAGGAAGTTGTCTGAGCAAGAGTAACAGAGGTAGGTCAGTATTTGGATGATGGTTACAAAGTGGGTCATCACCAACAGCTCTGCTGTATGTCACCAGGCGTATAATAGTGTTCTCTGCAGCTTCCGTCATGCACTTACAGATAGCAACCAGCAGCCTTCTTTAGTTATCACTGAATATACTCTTTCTTTGCTGCTTCCACTGTCTAAACATTTTCTGGCTTGCTTTCAACATTTCTTGTCATTTGGCAAAACAGCTGTGACACTTATGCACCATTATCTCAAAGAAGCTGAAGCTGGCCATACATTAAGACTCTCAGTCTGTAAGGACAAGCCTTTCTCTAGGACAAAGTGTTAGAACAGCACACTGTTTTGAAGTACCCTCTAACTATCACAGCTCTCTCTTAATTTTGAAAGGACAGAAGGATTTCAGTAGCTTCATTACTTCAACAGCTAGAAAAAAAATTAACATTTCAATAGATAGAGAAAATATGTGCAAGAATATGGAATAAAAGAAACCTCTGCTCCTTCAAAAATAGCTGTTCTTGTCTTATTTTTTCACAGATACCTGCTGTATCTTTTGCCATAAGAAAATCATACTATTATTTTTTCACTGTGAAAGCCATTAATTTATCTCCTTATTGACATTTTCAGTTACACAAATTCCTTCATTGTAAAATGGCAGCAAAATACAGTGAAATTATTTTATATTGCCAGTTTTATTATGAAAACCACAATTGCTCTTGCCATCAACACGAAAAGTTTAGTGCTACGGAAAAGCATTTAATCTATTCTTGCAAAACATGACATGAGCTGCATGTAAATTAGACCACACCTCCTAATGACTCATGTCCCATTTGTCTTGACAGCACAGATATTTTCAAGGAAAATGCCTTTAAAAGCACAGGTTTTTTTTCTACTTATACTTGTGTTGTTACATCTAAGATTCTAATCCAATCGAACTAAGGGCAGATGGGATGCTTTCACGTTTCTATGGTCACGGCTGGGTTTTTTTATTATTACTGTACTGTCTGCCAGTTATTTTTCCTGTCATTTGTATGAAACTAAAACACAACAACAGGGGGTGAGCCATTAGGAGCTGTTTCTAAAATAAGAAAATTTTATTGTCTGATCATAAAAAATAGTAGAGGAGCAAGTAGTGTCTGAATGAACTGTCTGTTCATTTTTGAAAGCTGACTGTATTTCAGCCTTTGCTTGTTCCCTAAAAATCTCTGCAGCAGCTGCAGAATGCTAAAAGACAGAAGCTCAAATACTTTTCTCTCTGTGCTATATGTGGAACACCTGCTGGCTTCCTTTTCTTTGATGTAGATTTTGGCAATAAATAAGAAGAGTAAAAAGTCTATATGAGCCAGTGATACAGTGCCCACTGGGGCGTGATCCTGTACTGACCTGGAGTCACAGGACTCGTTCTATTTCTTCACTAAGAAATACACCAGCAAAAGCTGCAGAAGAAGGCATAAAAAGCTGCACTGCAGCAAAATACTAGGCCAAAAAGAATAATGATCCTTTTTCTATCAAAAGAATAAGAATTCCTTCAGTGCTTTGAGGTTAAAAGCTATTATTGCTATATTTTAAATTCAGATTTTTCTATGCTTAACTTCATTCCCAGTTACCATAAAATCAGCTGGCCATATTTGGATTATCTGACCACAAACACTGCAGAGACAACTAAACAGGCAAGCACAGGAGAATCCAGTGGTGGCTCTAATGCTTTCTAACACTGGTGGTGAATCACAACAGAGAACCCTGAAGAAGACTTCAGCATGCATGTCTCTCTAAAACAGTGAGTAAGAAAACAGTGAGTGTCTGTGAGCTCTATTTAATCAGTACCTGAACGCATGAGAACCCAGGATTGGATTTCAGTATTAATAACATATACGTATATATACATACATGTACACATACATGGAAAATTGTTACAGGTTGAGGATTTCACTGTCTATCCTAAAATGTAGCAACTTAGACTGAGCACTACACCATAAAGCTCATTATTTCTGTTTTTCAAGGTAAGAACTAAGAACTAAGTTTCAAGAACTAAGTGTTCTTATCTTAGTACTATATTGATGATAACTGATGCGCACCGTTTTTGTTTTGTTGAAACTCTATTTGAAATGCTGCTATGTTACTGAGACACAACAACAATGGAAGATTTTAGTAAAATTTATAAAATTCTGGTGGAGATTAAAACCACTGTCCTCAAGGGCAAAGCTGTCCTTGAAAGAATCCACTCTCCTCCCAGACTTGTCCAGATGAAAAGCAAAAACTAGGAAGAAAGTCTCATGACAGTTTAAGAAGTTATTTCTCTGGTTTACTACTTCAAGATTTATTTTGTTCCTATTGACTTGAGTGTTTTAGGAGCGAGTCCTCAAACACCAACTTAAGAATAGTACAAAAGGGAAAAAAAGAAAAAATGTTTACTGTTTAGCACTCATAGAATGAGGGCCCCCGCTCTTTTCTTCTGCAATTTGTACAGAAATAGCAAATAACATTTTGATATGTGTACTTATATGACTACAAGCAATCCATGTAAAAAATATGAATACAAAGTAGTCATCCATACCAACTTCTACAGGTGAACTCGTTACAAAATACATTAAAAGAAAACAACATTTTGAAATCAAATAGATTTTAACTGAAGCTGATAAGCATTTTTGGTTTTGTGTGCTGGTAAGATTGGCCAGATTTTCTTAGACCCCATTATTTAGAATTAGTAAAAATTGGTTTTTTTTAATCATTAACTCACCATAAAATTATTTTACTGTGTAATTAATAGGTACCACCATTCACATTGCATGAACAGTAGAGGAACAGTGAAGAAGCAAAAGGAGTACATTTCACAGTAACGTCGTGCACTCTGATGTATGAGATAAACAGGAGTGTGACTGACAGATTTCAAGGTCAAAAAAGATCACGGTGAGCCCATTCTACATTAAAAACATCAGAGAATGTCATCAAGTATCATCAAGCGGTCACTGCAATCAGTCCACAATTTCTGTTTGAGTAAAAGCATTGCATCATGTGCCCCATTTGAATCAGTTCAATGGCCTGTCAACCCAGTGATTAAAAATTACTCATCTTTTAACATTAATTTACTCAACTTCAAGTTTCATTTTATGCCACTTGTTATGGCTTTTTTCTTGACAAATTTAGCTACTTTCTTCTTTTACCAAAACTCCAAAGCTGCTGTCAAACAAACTCTCCAAATTCTCCTCAGTCCAAACCTCTATATTCCAAAATCTAATTTTTGCACAAGCATAGGGAGGATTTTTATTGCATTGGATCTTATTTATAAATTTTGGGTCATAATCAATAGAAAATATAATTTCAGTAAAAATACCAGGAATATTAACAGCAAGTAGTTTACTACAGATGAGAGAAACAACAAAATAAGAACAGAAAGAAAAAAAAAATTTGTTTTAATTTTCCTAAGCCACCACCACTCCCACAAATGGATTCATTCAGATACAGGTATTCCCCAGATCTCTCATGCATTTTGCATAAAACAGTGTATTAAGAAAAGATAAAGTAAATTCTTTTCAAATGTCAAGAAAATTATTGCCGTATTCAAACACGAGCTCCATACTATTTTTATGAAGAACTCGGTATCATGTGCTTTTGGATTGCTGTCATGCCCAACAGCTTTCCAGTGCATATGAAGTGACATGACTAATATGTAACTTTTGGATTTATTTTTTACTCTGTTTCTCTCTTTCTTTGTGAATTTCCCCTGGTCTTGCTCGTTCAATTCCAGCAGTGTTTGTTCTGGAGAAGAACTGCTTATTGGTCTTTTACAAATTATGAGCACAGGTACTGTGTATTTTAATCTGTATTAATGGACAGAATACAAAAGAGTTCATCCCACGTAATGAGTATATGTGACACAGCTCTCAGGCAGTGCTCAGTCTCGCTTCAAGTTTTCTGTGTAAGTCTCAAACTACCCAAAACTCCCTCTCCACTCTGCAGACAAGATTTGGTTTTGAGAAGCAGAGTTTTTATCAGCAGTCCTCATCCTACATCTGTGGCAGAGCCATTAGATATCTTGGACTATTAGAGGATCAGGAATCTGGTTAGTGAATCTCTTGTAAACAAGGATATAGGCTTTGAGCTTGATCTGTAGGAGACCGGTGTTGAGAGCAGAAAACAACTAAAATGTACTTACCTCTGACTGTGCTGCTGAACACCTACAGTGCTATGTCCTGTATTACCTACTCTTTATTAAGAAACAATAACTTTAAACCACAGTGTGCTACTCCACCAAAATCCAGATGAGAGGCAGCAAAAGTGTATAAAATCCAGGTCTGGTCATCATCCACCAGCATGAGACGTATTGCTTTAGCCACCTGGACATGGTAAGCAGGAATCCTTAGAAATAGTCCTGTGTGAAATCATTAGGGACCTCACAACCATTCTTGAACTTCAAACAGATTTAATTATTTGCTATTTTTCACCTTCAACAGAAGGAACAGTGATCTCTTGCTAAAACTCCTAAATGATCTTTCAATTTATGACTTTTATCTGTGGTACAAATTAGAATTTCATGCAACTGTGAGCATATCTTCCAAATAAATTCAAAAAGGGTATGTGAGAGCACTGCATAACGGCACAGGAGAAACAGGTAAGAAGGACATTGGTAGAATTCATTGTTTTCCTAAACTGTTTGAATATTTTCTTTGTCAGCTCTGCATTCTGGAGGTTGACCAACCACACATAAAAAAAATATTATTTTTATTCAATTTATCAAGAAAGCGGTTGGGGTTTTCCTGCCTTTGGCAAACCTCAATCATTACAAATTCCTTATTTGACACAAAAATGGTCTTCTTAAAATCAAGTGTTCCCTCCAGAATGATGTAGTTTCTCTGCTGTACTGTATTTTGTTTTTACAAAATGTACCACTATAAGCATATCTTACGTGGCAAGATCTTACTTGGAAAATAAAATCAATACATCAATTGATGCAAGAATTACCCCTGCAGCTGACAATACCGTTTCACATGTTTCTTTTATGTAGTGAATAGGCACACTAAATTTAACAGTTAGTGATACAGTATAATCTCCTATCTACGTATTTTAAGAAAAAAGCTTAGGATCATGAAGTCCAAAAAGAAGCACTCTTCCTCATAACTGTTCAATACGGCTCCAGATCAGAAAGAAAATCACCTTGCAGAAACTTGATTTCCATAAATAAAAAGCTTGGTATAAAGAAATGAAGCTCTGCAGAAATCTTGATTGCAACAAAATATGTTAATGGGTACTACTAAAAAATATAATGCAAGGTCAAGGAAACTGTAAATCTAGTGCTTTTACATCACCATGTTCATTCAAGAATTTTAAAAATTATTATAAATACCTCATTTACATTGTACCAAGAACAGAGTTGTCACCATAGTTCTCTACTTTGTATGCAAGCTTTATCCACGTTTTCTGCCCATAAAAAATAGATAAATGTCATGATTTGCCTAATTTCACATAACAGGAAACAGAAATAAAATCCTGTTCTATGACCACTTGACATTCAAGGCCCTTCATAATCTGCTTCCTAATATTCCTCTCCTGTCACCCCCTCCTCTTTCAATACTCAGACAACTTGAATCCTCCAACTTCTTTACTCTTGTTCACTGTCTCCTTTCATGCTGCTAATACATTTGGAGTTCCCTTTCTGAACCAAGATACAACTTCTCCTTTATTTATTAATTTTCAGCTTAAAACTCAGTCCTTCATGACTGTCATGGACCATCACAGAAGATGTCCCTGTATGTTACCAATTCTCTGTCCTTATCCATATCCACAGACAACTTTTCAGCCCTTCTAGTGTAGTGCAATTGGCTTGCCAGCCCACAACAACTACATCTTGCTCTTCCTCCAAGGAGCTAAAAAAATTTTCCTTTTACTACAGAAAAGCACTCATTGTCAAAATAGGCTAATGTAAACAGCATATTGTTAACCATCTTTATAAGAGTATTCATTTATGCAACTTCTAAAACCTTGTATTTATTATATTGTCTGCCTAATTCATTAACCCCTTCAGGCTGGAAGTGCATCTTTTTAAAGGTCTTTAATATTCCCAACACTCTTGGTGGCAACATAAAATGAATAAGCACTATATAGTTCATTATTGAAATTTGAAAAAACAGCAGTATTTCTATACATAAAGTAGTCTACATGAGATGTAAAGACAAGGTTTGTTTTCTAATGAACATGGCTGAAAGAAAAATCCCTAAAAAGTACCTCTGCACTTTTACAGTATGACAAGTTAGTACTCTGAGAAAATAAAAGACTATGCTGAATATGAGTAAAGCATCATCAAAAATCATGAAGTCTGTTATACTGTAGAACAAGAAGGAAGGAATGTATTTGCAGCCGAGCGTGTCTGTGCTGGTACATTGGCATGATTATTTTTCATGGCAAACAATTTTTTGAGATTAGAAACAAATTGAAATTTAACTGCATCTTTTCAGTTTAGAGTTAATGATTACCTAGAATTTACTTGGGAAATTCTTATATTTTACTTACTTATTTCAAACAAAGAATTAATCTGTAAACAAGAGATTACTTTAAAAATTCAAAGGAATTGATTTTTCAAAAATATCACTTAATTCCAAACTATAATTGCTGTAGAGCTAAAGTCTATTCAAGAGAACTAGTATCATGCTATAACTCTACAGAGTTCCTGCTACCATAGTTCTCCAAGTTTTAAAAACTTTGTAAGGTAATATATTTGCCTTCTACGTAATAAGATTTCATGCACAACAAAGGCACTGCTAACGATGATAAACTTTAGCATTACAAAATAGTCTGAAGAGAGAGGATTTGGAAACTATCCCATTGGAAGGTAAAATGCAGGGCTCAACTTTTAAAAGTTCATGGAGATACATTAGAAAGTTTGGATATTCCTCTACACTTCTCTAACACAGCCTCTGTTCACACCATACTGCTTCTGCAGCTGATGGAAATCTAGACAGTTTAGCCAAACGTTCCTGGAGTACCATTCATCTCATCCTGAAGCAGACACGTAAAATAGGTCAGATCAATTATGTCCCATAAGTGCCTCTTTCTCTTCAATGACTATAAATGGGCCACAGAGTGACTGAATCAACTACAGGCCAGATTCATTCAGAGACGAATCCCATAGCCCACTACTTACTACCCTGTGAAAGTTTTCTCTAATAAAATAATGTTGAAATGTTTCTTATCAAAAGGATACGTAAACAAAAGAAAATAAAGACAAATTTTTAAATATCTAATCTATTGCAGCCTAATTTCTGAGAAAGTACTACATTGCTAGTGCCAAAAAAGAATTTGTTGCATGTTGTTATTTCTCATAGTGTTTGTCAATAGGTACAATTTCCAGTCTGTGTGTGATTAGGAAATAATTGAAAAAATGAGCAGAACCCAATTTTGTTGTGATTCCTTCTAGAATACAGATATCTATACATTTTGTGGTCTTTTGAAAAAGCTGGAGCTTTTGAAAATACATAAAACCACACCGATTTTGTTGAAACCAGCATATTCTTTGAAGACAGTTGGAAAACAGGCTTTTCTTCCTTGCTATAAAAAACCAGATCAGCCAGATCATACCTCAAGAAGGAGAAATAAAAGCTTAGAAATATCACTTCCAGGACAATTCCACTCACATTCTGCTCTTATGTAAGTAAAATTAAGATTGCTTTATTTTGTTGTTGTGAGTTTTTTTTAAAACAAAAACAACTGACTTGTCTGAACGTTCCGATCCATATACAAAGGCAAGCTGTTCGGAGACTGTCAATAGGTCTTTCAATTAAAAATGTAGTTTTCAGGAAATTGAGTTGCTACAGGATACTTCTAATGAAACACTTCACTGGATTAACTGTAAAAAATTATTCCACTTAATTGAATCAAAATATTTAATTTGGGGTCAATTTAACACTGCAATGCATCATGGGTTTCAAATCCCCCTTCTAAAGTGTGGCAATGCCTCGTGGATAAGTTGAACAAGAAAGTCTGACCCAGTAACAAGACTGGGGCCTGTGATGCACAGCAGTAGCTCAGCAATTTCCTTCCTGCTCATCATGGGCATACCAGGATCTGAAGATCTAGATTTCTAGCATCAGGAGCAGCAAAACCTTCTTTCTGCCCTCAAACTGACAAATCTGACAGTTCAGGCAAAGTTCAGTGGTACCTTAAAAAAAATTTTTTTAATGCTTCAGTATCTTGCCTTCTCCAAAAATAATCTTTTTTTTAAAATGTTTTATCCCATTAAAAGATCATCATTTTCCATTTTTGTCCTGATATGGAGCAAAACCAAATGTTGAAATATGAGAAGCTCCCATAAGAAAAAAAATCCAAATGTTGAACAGAAAATTAAAATCTCTTCAGGGAACACTCTCTGCTGCAGTTACGGAGTGAAAGAAAAGGAAAAAAGCATAGAGGCAGAATCATCCAAAAATATTATTTATTTCATTGTTCTGTTTGCTCCTGCGAAACATAACTTTAGTATCTGTACTGCACTTAGAGTTTTAATCCAATAATCACACAAAACTGATGGCTCAAGAAGTTAAAAATAGCAACTATTAGGTATCTAATAGCCATATTGCACTCAGGAGCAATTTGAGATCTTTTGCTCATCAAGCAAGAACTCACAATCATTGCTCAAATAACAACAGCCAAAGATGAAAAAAAAACAGCCACTTTCTGTCACTGTAGTAATTTTTAGTGAAGAATTAAATGTATTTATTTTCCTACACTATCTTTATTTTAAAGAAAGTGATCCATACATATTTATAGGCTTATATTAGAAGAACAAACCTGTTCCAATAGCTAAAAGATTCAAGGAACTGTTCTGTTTTAAACTGCATATTCAGACAACTAGAAGTACTATTACAAGGAACAACGTTACTTCATTTTAGTTAAAATCTATCACCTTCTTCCTTTAAAGAAGCCTTCACAAGTTACGCTTATTTAAACTGAGTGACTTCAAGGTTACAAAATATTAATGGATCTTCCTGAAGCTGTATTGCCTTTCTCATCAGTATTATCATCTTTTGTTTGCTTGTCTCCATGCCTGCCTATTTTTAAAGGCTTTGTTCATTTGTGAAAGTAAACCAAGACAACAAAAAAATGGGTTCAGTTGAGGTTACAGTATCCACCAGTCTGGTATGAGATCATGATGCCTCAGTAAATACTCTTCTACCTCTTTCTACTTTATTCAATTACACATTTTCTCAGTGCACTATAGAGCTATTTTCCCTTTAAATTCAGCTTGCTTGCAATTTTATCTTCCCTCTTACACAGATGTCATGCATGATGTTGCACTTTTATTATTTCACACCCATTTGAGGAAAAAAAAACCCACATTTTCTTCTGTTAATTATATATATACTTCTCCATGTGCAAAATACAGTAGCCCAGATCAGTAGCTCACAAATTCTCATAAACTGAATAGCAATGGATCTCACTAGCGCTCACATAAAATCTCCACATTACACAAGTGTTTCAGAAACCACAATTTTACAAATGGCACACATCCTTCTAGAACAGCACTGGACCATTGTTCAAAAATGAGACACAAGGGTAATTGATTATTGAAAAACAAGGCTTAAAATAAGAAATGAAACAGATCCTTGTCCTGTTCTTTTCCAATGCCAAGAGAAAAGAAGTCAGCTGAAGTGCACACCCAAATCCCAATTACATTCATAGAACCATAGAAACATAGAATTGTTTTGGTTGGAAGAGACTTTTTAAGATCATCAAGTCCAACCGTTAACTCAGCACTGCCAATTCCACCACTAAACCATGTTCCTCAGCACTACATTTACATGTCTTTAAAATACCTCCAGGGATGGAGACAAAACCACTTCCCCGGGCAGCCTGTTCCAATGCTTGACAACACTTCCTCTGAAGAAATTTTTCCTAATTTCCAATCTAAACCTCCCCTGACACAACTTGAAACCGTTTCCTCTTGTCCTATTACCTGTTACTTGGGAGAAGAGACCAACCCCTACCTCACTACAACTTCCTTTCAGGTAGTTGTAGAGAGTGATAAGGTCTCCCCTCAGCTTCCATTTCTCCAGGACGAACAACCCCAGTTCCCTCAGCTGCTCCTCATGAGACTTGTTCTCTAGACCCTTCACCACTTACTCAAAAGTTCATGTAACTCGATTTCAATAGCTTTCACACGCTACCGTACAGAATTGCTGTGCAGTCTTAAATTGCTGCTTTCTGCAACAGGCAGAAGGCTGAAGTAATGATATTGCTTAGGTGGGCAGAATGATCCAGCTCCAAAGCCTATTATACTTGAAATGTTCTTTCTGACTTGATGTAATGTCTTTCCATTCACACTCTCATCTGTACCGACATCGGAAGTATAATGCAAAGGCTGGGTATTTTTTCTGCTACCAAAGTTAGTTATATACTTTCCATGGCTACGGGAACCCAGCGGGAGCACTTTAATACAGAGTGGAGATTTCTGGCTGGAACGCAAGTCCAAAAAAAACCCCATTTAACCTAGTGTATTTTCTGCCTACAGTGGGAAGAAATACTTTGAACTGCATTAGCAGTTTACCAGCAAAAATGCAGTTAATTTTGTTTCTTATAAAATATTAGCACTTCAGGGCCTAATGAGCAAATAATAGCATGTTTTTTATTCATAAATACTGTGTTTACACATTTTTTTTGTTTTGAGGAAAGATTGTGTATACCTTCATCTTGAATATTTGTCCACTTCAGAATTGTTCTATCGTTAGTCAGAATGTCCTCAGGGCTGTGAGTTTCTTGTCCCCGTCAGTCTATAGGGGAACACAGGCATTATTCAGGGAGATGCTATTTGTGTTTGCTCAGTTTCCCCTAGTCAAAAGTTTCTTAGGAGCAAACCAACAAAGTGCCATATCACATTATGCCAAAATCTATCTCTGACAGTGATCAGTAGCAGTTGTTGAAGGAAAAAGGGAAAGAATGGGGCAATACATCATGATGCTCACCTTGGTATGACCTTCCCATTTGCCAACCATCAGTTACTGTCAGACAACCCTCAGATCTACCAGGCCTCATACCAGACTGGAGACCTGATCCACCAACAGAGATATGTCCCTCAGCAGATGCACAGAAAAAAGGAATCGTGACTATTTAATTCTCAAAAACAAAAGCCACAATCTGAAATCATCCTTTTCCTCTTTGCACCACTTGATTATTTTTTGATAATTCATTCCACAAATACCATATATGACATTGTAAATAATTCTTACTGTGAAATCTGGAAAAAGTTCAGTCAAGAAGGACACTAAAGCTTTTTATCAAATCTGCAAAATATTACTTTACTGTTGCTACAGTAACATCTTCCTAATAAACCCTTTAAATTTATACACTGTCTTAGGAGAGTTCTAGGTCAAGTTAGAAAGCACAGACAAGCTCTTCAGAGGAATCAAGTTTATATTCAGCATGGGTAAGAACTCAATGGAAAAGGTGAACTAAAGTTTTTAGCTATTTCCATAATGACTTCTCACTTGCTGTGGTCTGTCCTACTTTCTTTCCCCTTAGACACCCAGTAGTTTCTCTTCTGAGGAGAGAATTCTCAATTGCCTCTAAGGGAAAATTCCTAATAATTTTTTATCCTATAGCAACATATCATCTTTTTTAAAAAAAAAAAAAAAAAAAAGCTTAGATTTGCAAAAAGATATATTTGCAGATATAAGTTTGCACCTCCTGAGATGAGACCAAGAATAAAAAGCTATTTCCAGTTTCTCACATATGGAGAATATGGAGAATAACTACACATAGCTAATATATGAACTGAGAAATTGCAGAGTGAATACAAAAATAATTCATGAGGCACCTGGGGATTATAACAGGAATTTGTATTTATTTGCTCTATAACTACATGATACCCGGTGTTCTTTTGCTGATCTTTGAGGTCCAGAGTTAAAGTCATTCTTCTGGGGGACAGTTGGCAGTATGCATACTGGGATATGCATTCCATATCTTTGGAAAAGGAGGAACAGCCCCTTTCAGTACTCAGGCAGTTGTAAAGAACCAGTTAGTGGATTTTTGGCACCAATCTGGTTTCAGAGAAATGTTCTGTTAATTTGCATCTTCTCAAATGTAGGTTTTTACAGTCCTTCCCAGATGTCACCAGATACCTACTCATCAGAGGAGAATGAAAATCAAAGCTTCTAACTCATCCTAAAGTGGTGTGCCATATCAATTTTTAAAAAGTAAATGAAACACACAAAGTATTATTGTTGTAGAAGGCACTCCAAATAGCAGATTCAAGGTAATTTGAGGAATTCCTGTCCAGTTTCATTTAAAAAACTCTGTTCTAATTATGTAATTTGAAAATGCAACAAATTCTTTTAAGTACCCCTAAAAACATACACAGGTGACAACACTATGCAGTTCGTTATTACAGACTTTTCTAGTGTGTGACATTTTGATGTCATTAAAGTGCTCAATTACCAAAGAAATGAGTGAAATAAAAATCCTGATTCTACAAAAATTCAAAGTACAATGAAAACTGCTGTGACCTATTTTTTCCCATGCTGAAAGCAAAAAGGATGAACAGTCCTGTTTATTAAGTGACAACAGCACTTGCCTATAGTCAGGCACATGCCTAAGTATTTGCATTGGTAATCAGAACCAAAATTAAACAGACAGACTTAATCATAGCTTTCAGGTAATAAACGATTATAGAAACAGCTCTCCTGTGATTTATGATGTGAAAAAAATACCATCATAATACTTGACATACGTTATTCACAAATGAAATGTGAATAAAAATAGATTATGAATAAATATAATGTAAAATACTGAAGAATGAACTAGAGCTAAGAAACTACATAATGAAGTTAACCTATTTTCAGCAGAGCTGCCAGTTTGCTGACTTTTTTACTTAAAAAGAGTAGGAAAAAGAGATGTTGTATTCTGATTCCAACACAACAGGGGCTATTATAGTACACTAACTTCCATCTTGACACATTTAAAGGCCATTTATTCCTAACACTCTCTCCTCTTTTTCTCTGATTTTGTCTTTGCCATCATATCTGGTCTCTATCAGCATTCATTGCTTTCATTTATACACATCTGCATAATTAATTTCTGAAGCTTTACTTTATAAGAAAGTTATGTATTTTATCTAACGCATTCAGGAAGTGTCGTATTTACAGCCTATAAATGGTTTGTTTGCTGGGTTTTTTTTACAGACTGGTATTTAGTTGACATCTGCACAAATGGGAAGGACTTTCCAAAGGTTACATGGCAATGGTGAAGCTGGTCAAACAGAGTTCTGTTAGCACAGCTGATGAGCTGGAGGGACCGGAAGGTGGAAAAAAAACCCAGGTACGAATGAGTCTTCACTCAATAGAAACCACAGTAGAAAGCTAGATTTTTCACCTCAAGTCAGTACCCATTCTGGAGGACGAAAGCTATCAAAAAATAATCTGTCTCTGGGAAGTTTCATTAAGCATTCTGATAATTAAATTAATCCGACAATCTGGTGAAGCGAAACCAGGGTTACAGGTATAAAACTGTTATGTGATCTTTTCCTGCACCTATTTCTTTATATAAATAGTTGTTTTACTGAACACTAACGAGTAGAACGTGTACTTTCTTTTCATCTGTCCAGGAACATTGTCTAACACTGAGGAGTGACTCAGGTGTGGCTGGCAAACTGCAGAACACTACACCCTCTGTTTTCCAGGGACTGACAATCCCAAATAAAGTAACGTTCACACCCCGTTTTACAGGATCAGGGTTGCAAGATGATATACCACCAAACCACCAAAGCCCATCCCTCAGCATGAGGAATTCTCTCCATTGAGAAGAGTTAAGCACAGTAACTTTGTCAAGTAGCAGGAAAACACGGGCACTCCCAAGGCAAGGCTATCTTCCAGACTGCAACAGAAACAATAGAAAATTGACTAGAAAGAAAATGTTCAAATATTTATTCACTAATACTCTGTCTTAAATAGAGCTAAACATACCCTACAAAGCCAGCCCTAAGCAAGCCCTATTCAAATATTTGTTGCCTAAAATCAGCCTAAATCCAGGAACCCTGGACTAGTATCAGTGACATCAGAAGGAACTGAACCTGCAACGATCCTTATTTATACCAAACATAAAAACAACCTCAGGAAAACTGGTGAAGCTACTCATAAAAGGCTTCTGTTGATAACAGAGTCTCCTTATGCAGTGATGACCTTTCATCTGAAGGCAAGTTATTGTTTTTCTAAAACTGTATGGACGAAGGGTAAGGTGATGAATGACAGGAAGCCTGCCTGTTAAGCGACCATTAGGTGGCCAAAATCAGATTCTGGCAGCTTCATGCAGAGGCTTGGGTGAGGCTCATCCCCCCTTTACATGCACTACTATTTAATTTAGTCTCTCTGGCATGAACCACCCTAAACTGCAAGTTAAGAGAAAGATGCACAACCACGCTCCTTTTAATAGCCTGTGTAGCCACCCCATCACTGGGCAGCTGATCATTTCAGAGCTCTTCCCTATCTGCTAAACTATGAAAGTAGTTCCATAATGTGAAGATGATAAAGCATTGTTCTAAAGTTCTCTCAAGTAATTGTTTAATTAGGAAAGTTTGACAACCGGGTGTGATCAGATCCGTCATTCAAGCTGAATCAGATCCTTCATAAAAGCTGCGTGTTCTACTTTCTAAAATGTCAACCATTTGACAGCTGTTTATTCTCAAGCCTGTGTGCTGTGTCCATTTCCTCCTCCCTTCTCAGTTATTTACTTTCAGATTATAAACTCATTAGAGCAGGTGTTACTCAGAGAAACAAAAGCAAATGGTCAGGAAAAAAAAAAAAAAAAAGCCCTCAGCTGTTGATCTTTGTCTTGTTGGGTGGCATAAAACCAACCAGACACAGTACTAAAACAAGCTTCCCATTCTGCTTTTTAAATGCTATTTGATTATAGTGTAATAAATTTTATACTGCCTAAAAATGAGAGTGATTGCTCCCAAAGAACATTATTATTTTACTTTTCTACAGCTCTTAAGATGGAAATTCAACACATAGCAACACTTAACTTTGGGTTTTCCTTAAAAATGTCTGTTTTCACTATTATTACATTTATTTTGAATACACAATTTTTGTAACTGCCCTTCATCCTTGGAAATCATTCCCTACATGTAATGTATGTTGGTAAATTGTTATTATGAGCTGACCTAGTTGACTGAAATAAACTTCCGTAGGCAGTATTAACAAAAACACTTCAACAACTCTGAAATTTCACTTCATAATTGAGGAAAAGGAAAATTGCAGAATCCTATCCCAGAATTCAATGGTTAAAAAAAAAAAAACAAAAACAAAAAAACACAAATCCAGATATTTCTGGTTTTCTGATATTTCTTAAACATATATCAAACAAAATTAAAAAAACTAAAAGGAATACAATGTGCTGAAGAATTTGGGGAGGCATGGGGGTATCTCTGCCAGCTGTGTCGCTAACTCCAAGATGTGTTCACCTACATAAATGCTTGATGATATTTACCATGGTATCTTGTCTTCATTAATATGCAGTTATTTCCAGAAAGTCATGACAGAAGTGTAATTCCCAAATTTCCCTTTCCTCCTCCTTTTTTTCTTCCTTGAAGAGATAAGTATGAAGTGGGGTAGTCACCGGTGACTACAGCCTTCTCCAACAGATGGAAGGAGTTGCTATAATCCACAGGGTCATACCATGAAAGTAAGAAACAGTGTTTAGCTGAGAAGGTGGGATGGGAGGTGAGGCCAGGTCGCAGAAGACGTTGGATATAATATTTTGCTAGGGTAAGTACGGCATTGCACAGACTACATACTGAGAATACTGAGCTGTGCTAAAATCTAGAAAAGGAAAGAAGATTTTATGAGTAACAGCTCACTGGAGATATTTGATAGCCTCACGTCTATCATATCAGATAAAGCTGAAATATAAACAGCAAGTATACAAAGTATTCCACACTCTAAACTAAAATTATAACAAAACATTTTGCCAAGAGAAATACACTATAATGTACACATTCTTACAAAAATAGAATAGGCATTCACATTCTTTGGTGGTGATTTATCTGCATTAATCAAGGGTTATAATCTTTGATGCTACATTTTTAATTCAGCTCTGAAGGGTAAATAGAATTTCATGTCTAACTTACAAATCAGTTGTGTAAGAGAGGTCAGTTTAATAGAAAACTATCTTTTAGAAGGACAGAAGTAAAAGTTTCATGCCATGGAGACCTCAGGGGCAACAGTGGCATAAACTAATCCTATCCTGAAACCCATCTCCCTGTTGCCATTTCATGGATACCAGCACCAGTACTAGCTGTTTTCACTGTTTGTAAGCAAGACTGGTCCATTTTTTTTTTGTTTCAGCCAAACCAATACCCTCTACAAAGGCAATATCAAGAAGTCACCATCAAGAATAACATAAACTTCTGTTATTGCCAGACATTCTGTACTACAAAGCTACAGCCTGATAATAATGTAAAAAACACAGACAATTTCTTAACACGGAATCTCTTCCTCAGGCCTGAAGACAAGGCTTGACCTTCCAGATGAACTAAACCCGTCGTCTGAAACAACTCTTCTGAGTTTAACTGACTTGTATTAACCAACTAAAAAGTTGTAGAGAAGAGATAGACATCCTGCTGCAGAGGAGAATATTAACAAGAGATGAGGTTATATTATCTTTAGCTCTTTTAGGACAGCAACAGGCAGGAAGGAAATTATCTCCTGCAGAATAATAAGAGCAGAAGATTTCTGTGTGCCAGAAACCCAAAATATCTATCAGTTTTTCAGCATCCAAGATTGATTTCCATAAGGCATTTTGTAGAGTTTGTTGAGGATCAAACTTGAGAGATCAAAGATTAATTGGGCAGGGAGGGAGTAAAAATGGGGGTTTTATGTGTATCCATATATTTCCTGACTTTTTTTGAGCTGAGGACATCTGGAAGTATATTACATTTTGGGAGGCACATATATCTCCATGCATTACCTTGTACTTGTTGGCTATGATTTCAAGCTTATATAACCATCATTGCATGCTGTTAAGCTATGACTGAAAGAAAAGACTTTACACCCACTACAACCAGCTGTACTTCCCCTAGAGCTTCCAGTTACTGATTTTTACACATTAAAATAGCTTGTTTTATCAAAGTATTAGTTTGAAGCAAGATAGGTATGCAATGTTAAGTGCTAACTCTCCATTCAGAGAGACTGTGCATCAACAAACTACTTTTAGCATTTAAGAATGTTTCACCAAAAGAAACTATAGAAAGAAAACACAGCAAGAGGCAGTAATTTACTAAGCTACTTTGCTTCTCAAAAATTCCTTCTTAAAAGGAAGAAATTCTATAAAGTTAAGCCCCTCTAATCTTTTCAGAAAAAAAGTTTCCTAAATTTTTGATGAGCACAGCTGTTCTGAAAAGTGCACTGTTATTGGGAATGCTATGGTGTATTGAGGCCATGAAATGGTTGAGATAGAAATAGAGCTCTTCCAGCCCCTCACAAGTAAAGCCCCTAAAATGCACATAAGAAAACTCAGTAATCCTATGTACACATTAACCTCTATGTCCTTCATGCTTTCTCTTGACTGTCCAAAAACTAGTAAGTCTTCATGGTCCCCTTCCTTCAGCTCTCCAATACCAGACTCCCCTACCATTTGTGTCTCTTACCTACAGACCTCCTGTTCATTTACCTGCCTTTTTTTCCCTCTCTTGCTTATCCCTTATGCCAGTTTCTTCTCTGTCTCATTCAGAAGTCACCTTCATTTAATTGCAATTACCAGAAGGTGATTTTCTCAAAGAAATTTTTCCAGGATTACTAATAACCTCCATCTACCTCTCTTGTTCCAATCCCTTACGTGACAAACCTGCCTGAATACTCACTCGCAGGACCTTCCTAAACAACTTACTTGCAAAACCTACTTATGTCAAAGTCATGCCTGTGGTTTTGAAGTAATTTAGTAGGTCATCCTCAACCAAACAAACTTTAGTTTAAGCTACTTCATTAGTCTCACCTCAGTGGGGGGAGACAGGCGAATCCTTCCCCAAATGAGCTGACCTCTCCCCAACTTTATCTGACCTTCTGGATTTTGAAGAGCTAAGTTGTAGTACACAGGTATTTACAGCCAGATACATATTAAGCCTGGGAAACATATTAAGACAATACCAGGTGGAAAGCATTACCTGCATTCAGGGAGATGTTTACCTGACCTATCTTAGATATGTACAGCTGCATAAAATTAACTGAAATTTATAAATTAGATACAGGTTAAAAGGAGTCTAGAATGATTAGCTCAAATAATTACATTTAGTTAGATGAATCCCATCCCTTACATCAAGAGAAATAAATTCTTTCTATTCCCAGAGCAGTTTCTCATAGTCTACACACATTTCCTGACTCCATTTTTCCACAGCTTTGGCATAAATGACTGAATTCCTATTTGTGTTTTGTGAATCCCTTTTCCTTCTCGTCACCTTACCACATTTTCTCATGCCTCAAACTGTTCCATTGAACATCTCAGTTTTGCTGCTGCTTTTGACTGTCTCTTCCATGAGAAAGTCAGTCCACCCTATCTTAAAAAAAAACAACACAAAGTTATAGTTTAAGTTTTAAAGTTTAAAGATTAAACATCTTAAAGTTTACATCTTTACAGATCGTATACAACTCATTAATCTCCATTCCTGATCTCCAATTCCAATAATTTTACTTCTACTAAACATTTCATTTCTCATTCCCTCTTTTAAACATCCACATTCCCAACATGCCTCTGTTCCTTGGCATCTCTTCTGTTTCCCTGCAAACATGCTCTTCTTCGCCTGCATCTTCACTCGGTCATTCTTCATTTGTAAACATAAAACTTCAACAATATCACTTACTGCCTTCCTAAATTCATTACTAATGACCATGCTGAGCCTAACCAAATACCTAACCTGCTCGGCATCCTGTCTTTGACGGAGACTAGCACTGGTTCTTGGATATTTTTCCTCCTTTGCCAATTTTATCACCAAAATGAGACTGATCTTTCCTCCATTCTATATTGAATGTCCTCCTAAATCTGCCTGTAAACACCAACACAGATTTTTGCAGGACCTTATATATACTGATTCTGTAAGAATAACTTCAGAGATTTATCTCAACCTTAGACTACAGTCTAAGCAGCATAAGGCCAAAATATATACAATTTCCAGAAAGTTGGAATATAGCCTGCTTTTTGGCTTCCATGGGAAGGAATTCTTCTTATGGATTTGGATATGTATGACCAGCAGTAACCACCTGCATCTGAGCTCGTGTTCTTATGCTCTTTTTCCAGCCAATGGAAAACTGATGGATGCAGGAGACCTCAACTCCTCACTTATCAGTGGGCTCTGCTGCCTTCAGGGACTGCAGCTGCCCTTTTCTCGCTAATGGCAGTCTCTCCACACTGAAGTTTATAAGCATTGCTGTTCACTGTAACTACACAGGCAACTGCCTATTTATCATTAGTGTGTCAATATTAATCACCCTTTGTTATTTTAGCAGAACTACCCAAATATTCCACGATCTAACAACTAGGAGTAACCTAATTTAGATTCCTGACAGCATGGTATGATGACAGTGTGGTATGATGATGGTTTTGGGACTGGTATTACTCCTTAATGGCAAAAAAAAGAAGGAAGACAAGTAGAAATATTCACTTTCATTTCACCAAATACAGAGAAATGTTGGGACTCATGTAGGAAGCAGGAATGAACTCATATATCCAAAAACTTGTCTGTTTCCTCTCAATCAGTAAACCAAACAAAACCAAAAATATCTCCCTAGAAATCCCATCCTATGAACAACCTTTAGAGCACCCTGCAATTGCTTCCTTTTACTGGTAGAGAAATAGTTCACGTCTTGTCTGTTCAAAACTTTCAACAAAAACAAGCTAGGTAGTAAAAAGATTTTGTAGAACAGTCGTGGCATGATGCCAAAACCATTAAAGCATATTCTTACCTTTTATTCAGTGGAACCAGCAGATAGACGTGCCTTGATATCAAACTACTTTCAAGTTCCTTTCTAACACAACTAATTACTTAGAAACATTTCTGGGATATACAAAAATACTTTTAATGAGGGGAAGCAAACAGATTCCTACACTGGCTCCTTCACGTTCTGAGCGCACAGCATTGTCTTAATTAAATTATTTTGTTGATATTTTTATTTGCTAGCATTATATCATAAATTACACTCCGTCATCAATAATTACATCAAATTAACATGATATCAGAATATCTGACTGCCTATGAGAAGTTCCAAATAAATGTAACTGGAAAGTCAGGCAATTTTATCTACTGAACAGATGGTAACACCGTAATTCCCCTACTTTCTCAGCCAGTCTGCTCCAAGCCTCAACCAGCATTTTGACCCAAATGTTACTGAAGTCAATGGGAAGGTTGACATTGACCGAGCTTCTGCTCAGCTCTGAATTGCTGCAAGCAGCAAAATTTCAGTCCTCATGGATCTCCAAGAGTGTTGACAATGATGGTTGAGAACAAGTCATGTTAATTTTGTTATAGTAACAGCTACCCAACAAGAACCAAACCAAGCTACACTTTTTTGCTGTTCCCCATGAAACACACATAGACAAAAGCTCTCCATCACTACTTCCTCTGGATCAGCATTGACTGAAAAGCCAAAAAAAATTATATTTTTTCATCTGTGCTACTCTTTATTTCATTTTATTTCAATTTAAGAATCAACACTGGAGAAATGCTTCCCACCAATGGTAAATGAAGTCCCTGCTCTTGCAATTCCCTACTTCTGCTCAACTTTAATGACTTGAAACTCTTAACCTATGTCTAAAATATTTTTTTCAGCTGTAAACACGCACTCTGTACTTTGTGAAAGTCCTACAAGTAACATGCAACATTTTTAAATGTCTTTGAGTAAAGTTTGTAGCCTCAATTACATTTAAACCCGAGTGAAATGTAAGACACTGTTTTGCTTGTTATATGTGTCAGGATCTAACAGCTACAGGTTTAGAAGAATATTTCATGTTTATAAGCTGAAATGTGACCAACTTGCGTTTTTGTTAGTTAAAAACTAAATTCACAGGTATTTGACTTGCAAAAATTTTTCATGTGATGATTTGAACACGACTTTGAAGGAACTTTTACACGGTGTATGGAACAACTATTTCCAGAAATTTCCACAGCATATTAATGTACTCATTTAAGAAGAAAATGCAGATGGATAAATGGGATTGCATGCAGCACAAAAGATCAAATTATATTGCAAAATTATACTCGTATTCACTGAAGGTTATAAGCATCATTTTACACATTAGAGGTCAATGTGAAGGCACTGCAGCAAGCACACACTCTCTTTTCTAATATATTTGAGGATGACTTCTGCTGTAAAGTATTGGTATTTTAGGACTAATGAAATAATGTGATTAAGAATGTTCACACTTAACTTTGTTCCCAAGTTGTCTACCTCACCCAGCCAATCTAATATGAAGATAAAATACCACTGCGAATATCTGAATAGATTAGTCTACTTCAAAAGCCATACAATTGCATGAAAAACTTTAATTGTTGGAGCTGCAATTTTTAGTGAAGTAACTGCTTAGTGTTTATTGGAAGGTATTTTAGATTTAACTGCTTCCTCAGCATAATTATTTTCTAATAAGAAAATGTCTCATTGAAAGAAAAAAATCCCTACAACCATCATTATGGGAGAAAAATAACCAAAATCTGTGGAATTTAGCAAAAAATGCTCAGGATATATTGTTCACAGGTGATTACTTGGTAAAACACATAAAGTTCCATAATCTTAAGTGGACCATCTCTTACAAACAATTAAAGATTTATTTAGAGTATTAAACTCTCAGCCCCAGTGTTTCATCAAAGACCAATGAACACTACTATGATCTCAGCTGCTTTTTTTCTGTGGAAAAGATAAGAATCCCTCTCCTGGGCTAAACCTGGGCAAAAGACAGAGAAAGGGGAAATAATAAATATATTATTTATATTTAAAATGCTATTACAAATGTCAAGAAATGGAAGAATATGTGCTTTTGTTAATAATAGCATCTTATAAAAACACCTCCCCATAGGAACAATCTACAAAGCCTCATTAATTATATAGGCAGAAGCAGATCAAATCTAAGTCTTTAATCTTATTTAACTGTAACTTTAAAACTTCCAATTTCTTAAACAAGTTTGAAAGTATGTTACAAAATAAATAGGTCACCATTTGGAGATGATTGGAAAGCATAGAAAAAAGTTGACCAAAAAGAGAGGAAAATAATGAAAATGGATTAAAACACCCTATGAAGTGGTAAATGACATGAACTTCTTCTGAACCAGCTTTTAGGAAGCCTTTCTGAAATGCTTAATAGGAACAGATTAATAAAAAACTGTCTCTATCATTTAATGGCTTTTAAGGCAGTTTCCAGCACATATTATAGAGGTTTCATAATGCACCTGTTTTAAATTTTTAATTAAAGAAGATGGGACTGTGCACAAGAAGAAACCAAATGAGTATCTTCCACCTATAACCACAAATAATCCCAAAACTCAGATACCTTGTAAAATTGCAGTTGCATCTCCTGATTGTGTCCAAAAATTGCAGTCTAAAACTGAACATAATCTATTATAATAAATAGTTTGGACTCAAGATGAATGAGATCTGAAACACTGGTCCATAAAGGAAATAAAGGAAGTCTAAGGGAATAGACAGCTAAAACTGTTTCATTTCCAGCAATGCAAACATTTACCTGCATCTTGTCAACCAATATATCCTTTCCCTTCTTTCACAGAGATCCGTGAGATATCAGTTAGTTCCCTATCCCAGCAAGAAGCAGAAAGCCTCAACTTGTATAACTGCTCTTGAAATATCTCTGAATTTTACCTCCCAGACCACTGGATTCACTGTGTAAGACCAAGCCTGATCTTCCCCCATTCCCTTCCATGCAAGGACAGCCTTAACAGGCTGGCATCCTTGCCGAGGCAGGAGCACAGAGAAGCTACAGGGAAGTGACAAACACACAAACACTGCTTCATAGATACAACACACTGAAAAATATTTTGCGAGCCAGACTGATTTGCAGTTTATGTTTAGGGAGAGAGAATCAAAATCTGACTAGTTTGAAAGTATAATGTATAGCCTATTGCATTAGGAAAGATAAAAATTACAGCTATTACTTTCAATATTTTTATGCGAGCTTTCTCAGCAGATTAGGAGAAACAGTCTATATCTATAGCAACCAGGAGAGAGGAGGGAGGGATATATCCAGTCCAAACCATTTGTCCTTAAAATCCTGCATCACTACCTTCACTATAGCAAGCATTTAATAGCTCATTTTTATTGCCATTTGACTGAAGTCTCATTAAAAAACATGGTCAGCTGATTTTAATTCCTTCTTAATAAATAAAATGTCCAGGAGGAAGACTGCACTGATACTTTTGTGGGAGGCTTCCTTTCTTTCTTAAAGTCATTCTATTTTCTGTCTTAGAAAAAGATTTCTTAGGGACAGCTAGTTTACCTTTCACTCTCTCATCTCCGTAACCACTCTACGTAGGTATTAAACTGGGAAAAAATACAATATTCTCCAAGTTATGACCTTCTTGACTTAAAGTGAGTTTCGTAAAGATACTGTAAGTGAAATGAAACTGACTTTATTAGTAGATTTCATTGGAGAAAATTCTGAGCATACAGTCATGAGCGACTCAGGGCAAGGAGAGGACTGCCAAGGAGAGCGGCACAGAGGAATAGCATTTCAATGCACAGAGTTTTTTTCAGCATCCCTTCGTGTTAGTGTGGGTCGTTTTAGCATCTGGGGATGTTTATTGCAGGCGGTATCTTCTAAAAGAGGAAGAGGTTGGTCAGAGAATGTCTGGACAGAAGGAGGCTGTTTAATGGTCTTCACTGGGCAGCACTGGGTATTTTTAGACACCTCTAAAACAGCCTTAGCCAGGAGCCAGTGCTGCCTTCCACCTCCAGCAGCATGAGTTAGGGGTGGGCACCAGCGAAGGCTGGGCTGCATTTGGGGGTTTGTGGCCTGGGGATCTCCTGCAGGAATTTCCCATTTCCAAATGGGAGGGCAGTCTCATGGGCTGAACCCGGGGAACGGGGAGGAGGGTTAAATATATGGAGGCTGGATGCATTTTTAGTGACTCCCCACTGGCGGACCTTGACTTGAGGGACCTTGTGATCGTCGCGGAGGAAGTTTTCAGCGTGTGGGGAAGACTTGGTGGGGCCGGCTCCTTGGAGGTGTCCCCAGAGATCCCACCCGGGACACGCCGCTGGGGCCCTGGGCCGGCCTGGGGGTGACCGGGGGCCGGCGGGGCCCGGGAGATGTGAGGGGCCGGGAGCCGGTGGTGACGGCCCGGGGGACAGGGACCCTCAGAGGGAGCCGGTCGTGAGGGACCGGAGGACGGGGCTCCTGAGCAGGAGCCGGTCGTGAGGGACCGGAGGACGGAGACTCTCAGAGGGAGCCGGTCATAAGGGACCGGAGGACGGGGCTCCTCAGCAGGAGCCGGTCGTGAGGAGCCCCTCACCGGCAGCAATGCGGGCGCGGCCGCCGGGGGCCTGCCGAGCTGCCCGTGAGGAAGCTGTCGGGCACAGCGGAGGGAGCGAGGGGACGGCGCGGCCCCGCTCCCCGTCACCCCGCACGCCTCCCTCCCCTCGCCCCACTCACCGATCCGCGCCTCGGCGGCGGCTCCGGCGGAGGGCGTTTGGCCGCGCGGGGCGGCGGCGGCGAGGACCTGCAGCAGCGGCGGCAGCAGCAGCGGGAGGACGGAGCCGAGCGCCCCCATCATGCCTGGCCCATCGCAGGCGGCTGTCCCGCTCCCCTGCCCGCCGCCGCCAGCCCTCACTCCATGCCGCCCGCCCGCCCTTCTGCCTCCCCTGGCCGCTCCCCTGCTCCGGCG